>NC_135015.1:30842511-31142511 GCF_051020955.1 Megalopta genalis | reverse complement strand
AATTCGCATTTTGTACATAACGTATCGAAATACATTTTGATACAACTTCGTACCTAACTTTCCTGGATTCGCAAGGTTTCCTTAACTTTTTCACCCCGGCTATAGCGGCGGGATTGGTCGGCTCCAATTTCAGAACAGCTTCGTAGTCGGCCAATGCCTGTATATCAATTAAGTTTTAACGGTAACTGTTACGATATTTGCGTACGTGAACAAACCGCATGGTAATTCGATACCTCGGATGACTTTTCAAGATGCTCTAAAGTTACGGCTCGCCGTAGCAAGGCTTTTATGTTTCTGCGATCCGTGTCCAGCACAAAGTTGCAATCGTTAAGGGCGTGTTCGTAGCGTCCGAGTTTGATAACTGAAAAGACGAGAATAAATGAGTTTGTTACCGATAGGACGGACACCGTTACTAATTCTAATGGTCGGATAAGCGTTTTACATGTTATCGCACGATTATTGTAAGTGGTCGGAGTCGGATCTATTTTTATGCCAGTATTATAATGTTCGAGAGCCTCCTCGTAATCTCCAGCCTTGAAAGCCTCGTTTCCCTTTCCTCTTTCTTGCTCCGCCATGACGCTCAATTCGGTCCCGGTTAACGACGCTAATAAAATCATGCACCCATATTTTCTTATACCGTCTAATCTATGAAACCTTACTCGATGTTATAAAGTTTGTTAAAAAAAAAAACAAAAAAAAAATAGCCGGTTTCGCAACTCACATTTGTTTATAATCGTTTCCTTATTGAGTCTCCGTTTCTCCAAATTCTCCTTTTGCTTCTGCTGCAGCCTTTTAGTTTCAATCTGCCGTTGCTCGTCCCGTATATCGATCTTATTTAATTCAGTGTCCACATCGTATTTATCCCATGCCGCGTAATCGCACGAGGAAATGCGTTTTGCTCTATTAGAAGCTTTCGAGCGCGTTACCGTGTTTCTCTGATTAAATTAAATTAGATCTCTAAGTTTATGCTACGTTCGTAACGAAACAAAAAGTGATGCGGCAGAGTGCGGGTAGTTATATAGAAGCCAGCATGTAATAATAATTAACGAAAGATATACGGTAACATATGAGCGATACTTTTACGGGTTCATCCTTAAATTGCCTAATATCGGGTTGAGGGACAGGTTCCACCGTTAAAGTATTTTTCCCCTCCTCGAGATCTTTCTCCCGTGATTGCATTTCGGACGTCCAGTGATTAATGTCTGTATCAAGTTCATTGCATTCGGTCGGGTCTAACATGTTTCGCGTTAGAACGGGTTCAGATTTTCTTAGAATTATGCTCGCCGGCTTAACAACGGCCAGACGTTCTTCCGCGTGTCTCGTTAAATCAGGGTAATACCCTTCTTCGCCGGACCTATTTATAAAACACCGCACCTGCACTTACTCTCGGCGCACTCGTTTAACGCGGTCGCTACTATATGCATGCATGATACTTCGCTTATAAAGAGAATCGTGCGAACGCGACGCGAGCGTTCGAACGTTTCGAATCGGAGCGATTGGAAAAAGGTGCGACGATTGCGAGGTGCCGGTGAGAAAATAGATTGCAAGATTTCGTTTTCGTAGAATCGAAAACCGCGCGGAATTTCGATCTCGACTTACCGCAGTATCGTTACAATGCGCTCCAACGTTTTCCCATTTGCGCATCCGGAGACGTGCTCGTACGAGAGATGCTCGACCGGTATACCGTACCTTTCGAGCAGAGACTTTTTCTCCGGTCTCGAGGCGCGGACGAGCTCCGTATCGTTCTCCTCGTCCATGTTGCCAAACAAAATATCGCGTCGGTGGTAAAAGGAATACAATACCCTTCTGTTAGAACACGGTTAACACCGTTGCCATGGCCACCGCGCGGAATTATCAATCTTCCACGGTTTTATCCGCGAGGACACACCGACTCGACTGGTAATGCAGGGAGGTTTCCTCATGATGCGTTTCCAACGAAACTTTGGCCAGACACAATGCACAGTGGCGTGTGCATACGGCACACGTTCGATTATTCGCGTCGCGCCGTCCGGAACGATGCACCTAATCTTCGGTTAGTTCGAGACCGAATGTACGAATGCTCGAACGGACGGGCACAATAATCCGGGTGTCCTTGCGCGTCGTCCGTTCTCAGATACGAAAGTTACGGAACAACGAGGAACGCGCGAAACGTTTCCGTAAAAAAGACGCACGGATGCGTCGAACAGGGCCATATCCGCGGTGCAGCGTATCATTTGGCAGGGCAGCCCCTACGTAGACCGTAGATCGTCTCCGAAGGGGGGCGGAGGGTTCGACTCGACGACGAGTTCGACTCGATTGTTATCTGAAATTATCATCGGTGAAAAGCTTGTCCGATCCGATAACGATAACGCGATAATTCGAGGCACGGTACCTCGGACGGGCCAGAAGTTATTGTGCCCATAAAGAGAAAAGTGTTCCCGTAGTTACCTGTAGCCGCGGACACGCGCTTGCATACTAGGCGCTCGCGCATCGGTCTCCGCTTACCTGTTAACACGCCAGTCACCTTGTAGCGTGGAGCGTGGAGCGGTACGCCATGCCGTGGTCGGAGCCTGCAGTGGGCAGCAGACTGGAGAGTGCGAGTGCATATTAGACGGCGCGAGCCGCTCAAGCTCGAGCATTCGCCGGCGAGCGCTCGGTGAGATCGGTGCCAAACAGTTGTTTCCGCGTATCGCGTGGCTCGGGTCCGGCTCGTTTTTCCAATCGCGTATACAACAAGATTTCTCCGTGTATCATAATTCTCCTTCGTATATTCTCGTATTCCGTGTTATTCCAGTATTTCGTCCTCGCCTCGCGTTGTTTCGCTATAGAGCGAAAAACAATAACGTGGGAGTTGTACCGCTGTGGAATTCTTCGTCGAGTGAATTTCTTATCGCTAGTAGATATCAGGTATTTATTTATGCGTGCTTTCGTACGCTCGCGCTACCTCGAGTCGGATCACATGCTATTATTGCGGCCGGCTCGACTCGTGCAAACAAGGGGGGCCATGTCCTATGCCGCTCGAGATGTTTGCGCGTCGACGGTCGACCTTCTGGAGGCCGTATCGATACCGAAACCAAGCACGGGCCCGGCCCCCCCGTCGCACGAATCTCGAGTCGATCTCGATAACGTATCCACGATCGATTATTCTCTTCTCCTCTCGGGGCTCTTCTCGCCTGGCGCGTCTTCGCGGCCGCCTGCAACGTTCGCAGTTGTCGCGCGATACGATACGATAAACCGTGACAAAGTGTTCAACGTGTGTATAAACGGAATATAGAGAACCGTCTGCCGCATTGTTCGCGAAGAAAACGTTTAATTGCACGCGTCGGCCGCGCGCGTTACCGCTGCTGACACACGTAAACACCCCGGCCGATCCGTGACTACGCACGGAAAACATTTCAATACCGCGGCGATAACGAAAAACATCTGTCGCAGAGGACACGAGTCGCGCGGTTTCCAATACGATCCGTGTGATCGAGCGGCAAAGTCAATTAACCTTATCTAATCTCGCGGTTTGAATCGAAAGGAATGAATCATGGACCACCCGATATTATTACGGGAATGTCTCGCGCGAACAATATATTATCGCTTCGCCGATTTAGCTCGGGATAACGTTAAACGCGAATAGAAACGTTACTTGTCGTTTCGGTACGTGATTAAGTACGAGAGTGCGCGCGCGCGCGCGTGCGAGCGAGCGCGAGTAGTTCGAACGGTTCCCGGTGAAAAAAAGTGACATTTCAAGCGAGCCGGGTGTCTTAATCAACGGCGTTCGCGCGCGAACCAGTGATTTGTCGTTCATAACGTTCGACGGGAAAAACCGCGGATCGAAAAGAACTCCCCCCGACGGGGAAGAAAAAATTGGCGCGGCGCGACGCGACGCGACGCGACGCAGGAATTGCAAGAGAGCACGTGGGCGGTGCTCTCTCGGAGTCTAGTTCTCCTGCGCCGTTCGCCTTCCAGTATTCGTCTGCCCGTCCGAGGGAGCGAGTGGTACTTCGGCTGGCGAGAGTCGCGGTCGGCGAGAGAGTGCGCGCGCGCGTCCGTCTTCTCGCGTACACACCAGCGCGCGTCTAGCCTCCTTTTTTCCCCTTTTCGTAATCCGAACGGGGCGACCGACGTCGGCGGCGCCAAGCGAGAAGAGAAGATGAGGAGAGGGAGGCCGTCGACCCGTTATAAATGGAACTAGCAAGACAGCATTTCTTGAATCGTTTCTTGTGTTATTATTCGCAGCGTGTCGGCGCGCGGGCCCGCATGTTTTCCCGCGACGCGACCGGAACGCCGCCGCACGACGACATTTAACCGGCTGCGGCCTGTGGTGTTCAGTTCGGAGAGGTTGCAGGTTGCTGCTGTGGACGGGAGCACGAGCCGGCGTACGTGGAAAGTGAAGTTTTCGAGGGGATACAAAAAAGAGAAATCGGACGAGCGAGAAATCGAGGGACCAGAAAGTGGCGTTTTCAACGACGCGGCGCGACGAACGGGCCGAGTTGTGCGCGACATCGTCGTCGGCCGAGAAACTTTCGGGCGCGTCATCGAAGTGCCACGGGATCCGTCCGCCGGACGGGAATCGGAAGCGCGGCAAGTGTCCGGGAAGTATTTAATGCGCGTCGCGTGTGTCGAACGGCTTCGGACTGCACGGTTGGGAGTCGTTTCGGTTCGCTGTGACGATACTACTCGCGCGGAGATATCGATCCCGGAGCGCGCGTTTCGCGACGGGGCCCCGCAACCGTCGTGAAGTGAATCGCGTTCGAGCGACGTATCGAAACGGATCGACGCGTTGTCGCCTTTGGGGAAAAAGGTGGTGGCTCTCGCTCGACAGAGTTTGTCGCGCCATCGAAGAGCGCGCGTGGAGGGAGCGCATCGCGGATTCGCGTACGCCGCGAAGCTGCTGTCCCTACGGTTCGAGGTGATTAGTGGAAGCGGAACAAGCAACCAACGTTACCGGTGCTACTGGTTGCCTCGCAGTCCGAGCAAATAGAAGCTCGACGGAGGAGCAAATAACACAGTCATCGATCGTAATCGACCTTTTTATCGTCGTTACAAAACCGTTGACTCGCGGCGCGACGCGGTATGCATAGGAAGAGGAAGGTGGTACGAAAGTTCCGTCGAGTTTGTTATCTGCCTGGGTAAATATTCGCCTCCGTAGAGAACCGTGCCGTCCCGACGTGTTCGTATTGTGGCGCGCCAGTGTTCGTTTTACCCATAAACCGTCGCGCGTTCTCTGTTCTCTCGTGTGCGCGTGCGCGATGTAAATGCAACATTAACGTCTTTAAAACGAAATGAACGCCGCGTAGAGTGAAAACCGCAACGGGAACAGTGTCAATTGGAGAATATATAATGTGCAAGCGAGGCTCGGACGACACCTAACATCCACGTCTGATGACAAACGTCAACAGAATCAGGGTGGTCGTCCTCGGCGGCCCCAGAGTCGGGAAGTCAGGTAATTTCAAGCTTCTATTCGTATTCTCTGTTTTCTTACCGCTCGATAAGATTATTGGGTTGGCAACTAAGTAATTGCCGATTTGTTCGATGAAATAAAAAATTTCTTTTTTTACTTGGAACGAAGTTTAATCGGTAATGTATTTTCCATTTTGTTCGATGACCTTTTGCCATCTCTCTGACAACTTGAAAATTCCACGCTCGTAGAAAGTCTGATTCTTTTCGGATTAAGCTTATCTCTATTTATATCCAGCCATAATTAGAATTTGTATCGAAGATCTATGACGCTTTAAACTTATATCAAAGATTAAAGATTCGAATTAAATTTGAACTTCTGGTAGAATGCATTCCAATTCGAGTTTCTATCTAGCTTATCGTAACCGGAATTTGTATTAAAAATCTATTGCTATTAAAATTCCTATTAGAACGAATTTCCTATTTTATATTATTCCTATAGTATATATATTATTTCTATTGGGTTGGCAACTAAGTAATTGCCGATTTGTTCGATGAAATAAAAAATTTATTTTTTTTACTTGGAACAAAGTTTAATCGGTAATGTATTTTCCATTTTGTTCGATGACCTTTTGCCATCTCTCTGACAACTTTAAAATTCCACGCTCGTAGAAAGTCTGATCGTTTTCTGAGTTCAGTGAGATTTTACAGCGTCATCATGATTAAAAGTTTTACCACGAAGGGAGTTGTCCAGGGATCGAAATAAGTGGTAATCCGATGGCGCGAGATCAGGGCTGTATGGTGGGTGTAACATCAATTCCCAACCAATATCCATCAATTTTTGCCGAGTGGACAAAGACGTGTGCGGCCTAGCATTGTCCTGCTGGAAAATGCCACCTTCACGATCGACCAATTCTGCTCGCTTTTCCTTGACCGCTGCATTCAATTTGTCCAGTTGCTAACACTCACGGATAATAAAAAATAACATAATAATAATAATAATAATAATAATTTTATAATATAACATTTACGGATATCATAAAAATGGGAATGAGAGACATCTATAAATGAAATCGGCAATTACTTAGTTGCCAACCCAATATAATGCCGCGCGCCCGGCGCTGTCACCATTTTCCGAATGTTCTCGTTCTCTGTATCGTATACTTTATTTGTTGCTTCGAGTCCTCGCGCAGCGAACTTTTTCTCTTTTCAGATTCGAAACCGTTGCAAGCAATTTCATTAGTCGAACATTAAATTCTGATTGTGCGTACACGTTATTTGCGCACGTAACAGAACTTTCATGAACGATTCTTTCTAAAGTGAAAATTCTGTTCCTTCTTGTTAATTGCAAAATTGAATTTCTTATAAGACGTGTACATAAATAATTGAGCCGTTTATTTTGAAAGTGGCATAAGTCACTTCTTTTTTTTTCTTTTTTTTTTTAAATGAAAAGATACCGTTCGATTGTAATTAGCGTTACCATTAACTCGATGTTTTTTGAAAAAGTGACTTATGCCACTTTCAAAATAAACGGCTCAATTCTCTCTCGTTAAAATTGATTTTTACGCACTCCAACGTTTTTCTATCAAATAGAATAAGCAAAATTCGGAGAAAATATTGAACGCGTTCAACGAAGAACGTGATCTTCTCACGAAGTTTATTCGAACGTATAAACGCGATTATACCGTCGCAGATCACGAAAAAGTATGTCCCACGGTACTCGGACAAACGTACGTCGACGAGGTATTAATTATTATGGACGGTACTAATATTGTGTCATGTAAAGCATGTAATTTCTGCACGTCCATCTAATACCCCAACGACGGATTGAATGAAAGTGCCGTTAAGATGAATACGTATAGTCTTTGGTATAATACAGTGCATTAGTTAGCTCCGACAGTCGTACGACGCGTACAAAGCGAGTAAATGAAGGCAATAAGATAGTTCACCGACCCCGAATTAATCCTATTAATAAGCCGCGGAACTGATACCATGAATAAACGTGTAATTTCTCCGTTGCACGGACCGTGTCACCGTTTTTTTTTTGTTCGTTTAGATCGCGATTAATTTTCCGTGTATTTTTGCAATTAATGTCGCGTTATTAAAGCTGCTAAACGCATACTTTTTGCGATGAAATTTCGTAAACGAAAAACACAAAGATCGTAATACGTATCGCTCGGAACTTTCATTGGTCAATTATCCAGATTTCTTGAACAAGCGACAGAAACGACGCGTGTAAATACAACCGCGCACCTCTGTAAATTCACGCTATTGCAGTGCGCGATAACGATTCGATAAAAGCTCGTTCGAAATTGCAAATTCAGCGACTCACAATTTTAAGTATGTTATCGCCGCTTTTATTGCAGCCGTATCAGTGAAACGCTATTATCAGTAACCCGATCTCCAGATTATCTCGGGTCTCGGTCTGGATGATATTTTGATACTTAACGGCACGGAAGTGCACTGCTACAAGTGCTCCCAGGTTTCTCCGAGCCGATAGTAATGTTATTATCGTGTCAACTGCTCGGAAATTGGACAATTTTTACTTTTCTTTTAAAACGCGAGTGTCCGTTAAATAGACGATGTTACTGATCGCAAAAGGAGCAAAACGAAACAGTTCTTAATTCATCTTTCGGTACGGTATTCGACTGTTCGATCTACTCTCGGAAAACTTGGAAAAAGCTAGATACGTTTCACTTTGATCTTCGACCGATTCTTAATTATAGCCATGCTCTACTACTATTGGGAAACTAGTAACTAAAATTATCTGAAAAATTCGATATTTCTCTATCGAGATCTAGTGGTGTCCCATATTATCTGTGTTTATGTGGGTGCAGACAGATCGATTACCTGGCTTCTCTTATAGGAATTTTAGCAACATTTCGTTCATCCGAATTAACCTCTGTTATACGAATCCTTATCCGAGCCTCTGTTACACGAACTCTTATCCGAGACTCTGTTATACGAACTCTTATCCGAGTCTCTATTGTACGAACTCTTATCTGAGCCTCTGTTATACGAACTCTTATCCGAGTCTCTATTGTACGAACACTTATCTGAGCCTCTGTTATACGAATTCTTATCTGAACCGTTGTTATACGAGCCCTGGGTCTCTGTTAGATGAACCCTCGGTTTTGTTTCTATTATGTGAACCCTTAGCTGAGTCTCTCTATTAATGCGAACCCTTACATGAGCCTTTGCTATACGAACACTTACCAGACTATTTACTGTACGAAACCCTGATCGATCCTCCATCATACGAGCCTGTATCTGAGCCTCTATTACAGAAACCCTTAACTCACTTATTATACAAACTCTTAACTCACCCTCTACTATATAAACCCCATAAACTCACTCACCCTCTATTATACAAATCCCTTAACTCACACTCTATTATAAAAGTCCTATAAACTCACCTTCTATTATATAAACCATATAACTCACCCTCTATTATACAAGCCCCTTAACTCACCCTCTATTATACAAACCATAACTCACCCTCTATCGTACGAATCACTACCAACGTGCTCTCTGATTAGAACAAATAAAAGCTAGACATGGGAATAGATAGCGAGCGCTTCTCTATTATCCGAACTGTCTAGTTATCGCACAAAGTGGCGCGGTGTTAACAACAGGCGATAGAGACAACAGGGCGAGCCTCCACTGTCCGGCTACCGATATTTTCGCGGAGTAACTAGAATAATTTGACGAGGTCCGCCTTTTTCGTTCTCGCACGGTCGTCGCGACGCGACGGTTCTCCATCGGCCCCGGCGCGGTTCGGCGCGACTCGGCGCGCGGAGTACGAGGAGCGTTTGATCAGAAAGCGGATATTCCCGGCGCGCGGGGGAATCCGTAAAAGTCGTGAGAGAGCCAGTGTCCTGCTGGGTATAATAAGGACCTCCGTGGACGTTATCGGATATCACATGAGAGTGGTCAGCAGGTCGTTGAGCTACGAAAAATCCCGGCACGGCAGCGGCAGGTTGCGAGATCTGGACATCCGATACATCCGTTCTGTTACCGAGCGGGCTCGCTCGCTCTCCTCTCTCTCTCTCTCTCTCTCTCTCTCTCTCTCTCTCTCTCTCGGTCCCTGCATGCCGAATGCCGGGCTCACGCACCGCGCCGATGCTTTCCTACCTTATCGGCTTTCGGGGAATCTGTGTTTCCACAGCTCCCAGCACCGGGAACAACGAATCAACGGCTGCGATCGAATTAGCGGAATCCCTCGCGGTCCGATGGCGACGGATTTTTCGCCGGGATCATCCCGACGAGCCCGAGACGGAGCCCGGGACCGTCCCGGCCCGCCCCAGCTACCGTCTTCTTTCTAATTGGAATCGCTCGGCACTCTTTGTTCCTCGAATCCTCCGCACGATCGGACAAGGAATCCTCCGACTACCGTCCGGCAAATTAAACGCTTCGCGCGCCGCAGATTTTATTTTTCCTCGCGCCGCGACGCGGATCTTCCCGCGAGCCGTTTGATTCGCGCTCGTGGAATTATGCGAGGCTACGTGCCAGCGATTCGAGGTTGCGGCCAGTTGGAGAATGGGGTTTAACGATTCCACGGATGCAGGTCTGTTAGGATAATCCATCCGCTTCTTTGATCCACGCTTTAGAGGTTTCTTCGACAACGGGGTTTATATCGATGTCAAGGTAGAGATTTTAGGGTAGGAACGTTCGCGATCTGTTTAACCTTTTAGGTACGGCTGAATTCTGCGCGAGGCTATTTGTCTGGACGACAGAGTCTGATATGTACTGTGCAGAGTGTCTGTATATTCTGTCTGTATATTGTTAAGATAAGTCTGTATATTGTACATCGATGTGAAGACAAAAGAAGTGTGAAACAATGCATATGAAGACGATTATTTGATTCAAACGATGACCGAGTGAGCTACTAGAGTAAGCCACTATAGTGGTGCGTCGTTCAGAGAGATGACATCCGCGAAAGCCACTATAGTTGCGCGTCCTTCAGAGAGATGACATCCGCGGAAGCAACTATAGTGGCACGTCGTGCCTAAAAGGTTAATTTTCACCTGAAATTATTCGGGGATATCACGGCGATCCGGGGGAAGCATCGGAGATGGCGAAAAGTGTCTAGAGCTTCCTCGTTATTCCTCCGATTCCGTAGTTAGTTCGAACGATCTGTTTCTTTGAACCGCTTTATGGTTTCGTCTTTACTTGCCAGAAAACAGTAATCGATATTTTATCGGGACGTCGATTTATAAACAATTTACTCTCGATAATTGTTAACGAAAAGCATCGTAAACTATCGAGTCTTCTCGAGCAATATGATTGAAAAATTCCTTCGGGAGATCCTTATTCGAGCACGTGCTACTCGATCGAAATATACTTCGGTTATTACTTAGGCGGGGTTCGGCGCATTCCATTCCTGAAATGCTTACGATTCTACGATTGATTGAAACCAATGTACGAAAGGAACGAGATGGAACTGCTGACAGCGTTCTCCGATCGATGGGTTCGTAATTTCTGTGGAACGATCGTCTTGCCCCGGGTCTATCGACGGAAGTGCGAGGGTTCGTTGGCTGTTGGATGAAATAAATCAATCGATAAGTTGAAATGGAGCACCGCGAGCCTTATTAATAGGCTTTCCGACGGGGCGTTAAAGGCAGATCGGAGCTCTCTTGGAAAAAAGTTCTCGGCTAAATCGGGAAGACTTATGAAAACGCGTCGTAAACCCGCGTACCTCCGTAAACTAGACGCTCCGAGGAACCGCGTCGAACGGCAATAAAATATAACCGTTCGCGGTTTTAATCCTTTCGGATATGTAAATCGCGGCGCGGAGGCAGTTTCCGCGGGAATTAATAAATTTGTGCGAACCCGTTTAATCGGAGAAATAAATCGTTTAATCCCGGCGTTGTAGCGCGGCTTCGACGGAACGAAAACGGCGTTGGATTTTTGCATAAAATTTCTTAATCCAGTTTCATTTTGTTTCCTTTTTTACGGAAAGACGATAAAGTTCGGTTGTAAATCCGCGGTGCCGGGTTTCTTCGCGCGTCGCCGCGCGGAGCGGTTTTCGGCCGCGAGAGAATACGCCGATAGAAAAGCTCCTGGAAGCGACGAGAGAATGCCGATGATTATGGTTCGGGTCATTTATCTGCGTTAGCGCCTATTGAAGTGGCAATTGGAAGCCGGTGGCGCATTTCCATGTCGCGCGAAGTATTCATAAATTCATTTCGGCTAAACGGCTCGCTTTATTACCGAGCACCGTGCAAAAAGAAACAAAAAAGAAGAAGAAGCACGGCCAGACGGGGAGAAAAAGAAATAATGCAGCCGACATTTCGTTCTGCGGCCGCGTGATCGTTATTTTATGCCGCTCGAACTTTCCGTCCCGTTTAATCTGATTTTTATGGCCGATTCGGAGTCCCCGTTCACGGTTCCAGCGAAAAAAATAGACGCCATTAACGAACTTATTTATAGGTTCTTAACGGACCCGTTGGTACGCCGGTTGATCAAATTGAAACACTTTTTACGAATACAAATTAGCATCTCCGAAAGTCGGCTTCGATTTTTTTCGGATCGCGACGCGTCTCGTAAACTGTTTCCAGAGTTCTTAACCGTTTCATACAAGCACGTTCTTCGAATAAAAATGTTGAACGAGTTCGTTGATATGTATATCCAGCTGATAACGACAAAGGGTTGAAAAATTGCAGAAAATATTTCCTTCGCACCCTCCTCTTGGTACATGCTCGAGGAACAACGCGACGCGACGCGTTCGAAAGCTTTTCGAATTTCGTTTCAGCATCGCAGGTCTCGAAGGACAATCGAAACGCAGTCGGCTCGTAAATATTCCGCCAGTTGTTTCAATATTTTATAAGGGACGCGCGCGAGTCGGCGGGAATTTTGGTTCCCAAACGAGAAAGAAATTCGGCGGCGCCGCGCGCCAACGCACACCCGTGCACACACGCGTGCAGTGATTTGAAGAATCGACCGCGCTCGCGCGCATAAATGAGCATATAAGTAAAGAGTGAATCAGCGATTCGCGACGATTTATTATCGTAGTTGAATTCACGGCCCGGAGCCTTGTTCGTGCATCTTGATTCATGCGACCGCGTCGAAGCCCGAAGTTACAAATATGAATAATCAAACAGGATGATGGAGCGACCGAATAAAACGAGCGGCCATATTGTGCGTGCCGGTCTCCTCGAAAAACTTTATATCGTTCCGCGATGTCCCCTTTTATTCGGCCGGCGCGTAATTTCGATCGGCCTAAGATACGATTGTTCTGCAGATACATAAAGACCGTAATCAATTCATTTATTCGTACGATTCGTTTACGTACGAAATTGAAGTCGACGATAATTTTGTACGCTCGCGAGCGTCCTTTATTTTTCAAGCATCTTCTCGGTGGTTCTTTCGCTTTAACTTTCGTATATCAAATAGAACGATAGTTGCTATATCGAATTAATTAACGCAACAATATAATTTGTAAAGTCGACTTCTAAAATCGAGTTTGCCATACGATTTAGTTTCGCCAATCGAATCCAAATCTCTGTCTATATCGTTGGCCTTTTTTTCGCAAATTGCATCAGAATCTTCTTCGCCAAATTCTGGCAGAAAGCGCGCGGTTTCATCCGAGGAAACGAGTAACGCAGAACTTTCTCGATAATGAATTTCGCCGATAATGAACCGCCGATCGATCGCAGAGGCGGGATCGTGTATCATCGGCGCACGGGCGAAAGAAGAACACGAGGAGACAGAAAAGCGATTAAGTCGCTCGCCGGAGGATCGTGCCTGCCCCGTGGAAGATGCGCGGGTGCACGGGAACGAAATACAGTTGCGGTTGCAAGTTGCATTGCAACTAGAACGGGCGTCTCTCGAGGCTGCACCCAAGAGTGCAGCAGCAGTGCCATTCGCCGACGCTGGCGTACAGTGGTCTATAGATAGATTCACGGAGGATAATGCTCGGCGCACGTAAGAAAATAGTAATTACGGGCACGATCACCGTGGATAACAGGAGCCAGGGTAAAAAAAGAGCGATTCACGGCACGGTAAATGCGCCGGGCCGCATACTAGGCGAGGTGCTCTTGTCCCTGGTCGCGTCCGTGGCATCGGAGGTTTCTTGGTCAGGTGTGCAGATCGGGTCTGGTTGTCTCCCAACTTCTCTTCTTTTTTCCAGGAATTTATACGTTGCTGGGCGCAGCGAATTTCTTTTCTTTTCTTTTCGCGGGAGACGCGCGAATCTCATCGTTCGATGGACAATTTTTCTTGTTAGAGCTACGATCGGGATAATATTAGTTCACAATGTTGCAGAGACGAGAGGTCGATTATTTAAATTAAGGCTCAAGGGGACGGATTCCATAGACTAGTCTCATTTTATTTCACAGAAAACTGCATAATGCGGTGCACCAGCGCGGCACGCTAGGGCGTACATTTTTGTTTACGCTTTTGGATTTTATGCGCTCCTAGCAGAAACATTGAACGTGCGAGTAATTGAAATTGTCGAGGGTAGATCATATGTTTTTATAAAAAAAAAAAAAAAACGGCGCAGAGAATTTTTGCTTCGCACGAAAGCGGTGCGATTCGGTTTTGAACAATTCGGTTTCATAGAAGAGGATTTTTCGACCCAAAGTTCTAGTCGTTCGATAAAAAGGTAGCAAAAGAACAACAACTTTCAAAAATCTCCGAGCTTGTATACTTTCCTAAAGGGTTCCTTATCCGTGAGGTGATCTCATGTCCGGAGGACAGACACGGTCGAATTGCCATAATCTCGGACCGTGTTACAAATCGCGCTTCAAAAAATTCCTATATATTCTTGAACGATCGATGAATAGGCCCGCAAAGCTCGAACTAGGTGAACGTATTAGCGCCGCTGAAAGAAAACGTCGAAAGCATATATTTCCCGTCGAAGCAGCGAGACGCCTAAGTCCGGGCTGCTGGTCGAAACGGAAAATTCTATAAAGTACGCAGCTGTCAGTGGTTAAATATATTGGACACCGAGGACATAATGTATTCTGATTGCGCGAACATATCCTCGAATCGTAAACATAGAAAACACGTCTGCGTATTGTGACTCCGATCCGCGTCCCCAGATCTATCAGTCGACGCGTATCTGCAGCGCTTCCGGTCTGGAGACATCGACGTGTCTACACAAGACCGACCATAAATTTCAATCCGCGTCGAGAAAATCAACCTCCCATTGTAAGAAACATTACGGCGAGGCGAAAAAAGCCGACGGGGCCCGGCAGACACACGAGTCTGGATCGCGATCCACGGGGCCCCAGACGTGCATTACCATGGTGACGCGAGCGCGCGCGCGCGGCCGACAACCGCGACGCGATTAAGCCCCCCCATAACTCTGATTATCTGGCGTTTTATGAATTTGTTTAATGATATGCATTATCGTGTATCGTCGGCTGATACAACCGTCGTATTTACGAGCGCGAGCACGAGGGCGCGCGAACGTCTCGAGAGATTCGAGAGATTCGAGTTTTCAGATTCGAGACTCGAGATTCGAGACTCGAGATTCAAGGCTCGAGATTCAAGATTAGGCCCCGATAAGCCCGTTGACGCGTTCAATCCGGGACTTATGAACTAGACGAAGGCATTCACGGAGTTTCTTCTCCAGGACACCGGGCCCCGCAACAATGCCCCGGTCGCCTATGGGCCCCATGCCACGGGGTCTCTCTCTCTCTCTCTTTCTTTCTTTCTCTCTCTCTCTCTCTCTCTCTCTCTCTCTCCCTCTTTCGCTCGCTCGCGATCATGCTCGCACTCGCACACGGGGATCCGGCCGCGGCCGGCCATAAATTTCACGCCGCCGCGCCGCGTCGCGCCGCGGTGAACTTCTACCTATCTTGATACGCGTGTGTCTCGAATTTCCCTCGGCTCTGAACTTTCGTCCGCTAGAGAGTTTACACGTATTTTCGTTCGACACCGCGTACAAATTGCGAACGCTTCAAATGTCAGCCTCCTCCACCTCCTCCTCCTCCTCCTTCGGTCGCCGCGGGAGCGAACTAATATCCGTCCCACTTCGGGCGAGTTTTATTCGACACCGGCGACAGAGCTTTCTATCCTTCGAAAACAAAAGATATGGAGGACGCTACGAGTGCGTCCTCGATTGCGATCCCGAGCCACTTAGCGCCGTAGATTCTCCGCTGAATAGATCCCGCGCGACGACGCGCGGATTTACGCCTTTCCCAACGAACAACCTTTATTTATCGCCAGCTCGCTCCCCTTCCGGCGATCCGGCCAATTGGCGAATTGGCGCGCTTCTCGAAATAGTGGGATCGTTGTTCTCTCGTAGGCGTTCTTCGTAGATTCTTTGAACGTCCGAATCTTCGACGAGCGAATTGCTTCGTTACAGAAACGCGTCCGACAGACGCTTCGTTCTTTCTTTCTGTAATTTCAATCGGTCGATACTAACGCGTTGGCCATTTTTCAATCGTCTTGCCGGTTTTCACCGCTTCCAAATCGCAACTTCTCGTTCGCCTCGTAAACGCATCAAATCCGCGATCCACTTTATCACCGATTCGAAAAGCTAAGCGCGGAGTGTCAGCGACCCGTCCGGGCGACGCTGAAACGGACAGCCCCATTAAAATGTAACTCGCGATAAAAGTAGCGAAATCGCCATTAGTTCGCGACGCCCCGCCGCGTCCAAGATCATCCGCCTCGGCGATTTAGGGTTAAGAGTGGCTCCGGCTCGCGTGGTCGCGGCCATAAGCCGGCGACCGCTTCCCGTCTGACTTCTTCCGACGAGTCTCATCAATTTCCGGCAACCAGTTCACTTCGCCGGCGAAGTGAGCGAACCAGTTGCAGCACTTCGCGGATCAAGTTCTGCCAACCGTTCGGAGAGCGGGCCGGAGAGGTTCCGGGGCCCGAAGTCGCCTAACCGCCGCGCCGCGTCGCGTCGCGATGCACCGCGCCGACAGATTTATAAACAGTGCTCGCGAATGTGTGTACGAGAGGACGAGTACGGGCTCTTTCTCTCTTCCTCCCTCTCTCTCTCTCTCTCTCTCTCTATGTACTCGATAAGTCTTGAAGGGTCGAACCGGAGAGGATACTATACGTCCGCGACATGTTAAGTCCTCGCGTACGAACCGCGGACTAACGAAGAAATTTATGAAGCGACCGTCCACCGAGCGCCAAGTGCAGCTCGCCGCGTCGGACATTCCTCCCGACGACATTTCCTGTATATCGTGGCCATTAATTATTGTTATTACTTATTTCATGCGAAACCGCGCCTCGCTGTTTCGCCCTCTTCCGCGCCGATACCCGATACCTCGACTCGCCTCCATTTTTCCGGCCGGCAATGGCCCGACATCGTTTCTCAGCCTGCTCGTCGACAGCTCGTCGATTTCATTGTCTAGAGCAGTGCCAGTGCCTTTCGTTTCATCGTCGTTTTCGGATCAATTGATCGGATAATCGAGGTTCCGGTGAGATTTTCTCAATTTCGGTGGACCTTGTTGTTCTTCGGACAGCAATTTCGGAACTCCGCGAGGCAAACAGCCGAACACAGGCCACGGTAGCCGAACAATGCCGATGCAAATGTTTTAGAAAGTTTTGGACGCGTTTCGAAGCAGAATGTTCTAAGAACGGGGTGGAAGATGCCGCGGCGATCTAGCATATCGTCGAAACGAAGATGGAATTATCGAGTCTCGGCCCTCGGGGCAGCAGGGGAATCGGCTTGTAGGCAATTTTTCGAGGCGCTAGGTCGTTATAGCGTGTAATTATGGATCGATAGGATGTCGGGGGATTCCCGGCGCAGACGAAATTGCAGGGTTAGGTGCAAACGGAATGGCGCGGCGGCGGTTCGCGGATCGGCTAGCGTGCTCCTCGCAGCTTCGTCTTTGGCGAGCTGTCGACAGGAGGTGTGGTGTCGGCAACAGAATACTTTTATCGCGGCTAATGACGTACGCCGCCGTTAGTTCCACGATTGCTTCCCCTGCGGTCCGGCGTTAGGTTGCACGCCCACTTCGGCTGCGGATCGACGAAAATTCAATCGAGCACCCGGACCGCGGATATCGATCCCGTATATCTTCGATTGAACCCCGCCCTCGCCTCCGAGGAAATTTATCGAATTTCCGTGCCGGCGAAATTACGCTCGCGTTGCAATCGAGTCGACGACGGGATTCCCTTATTTATCGTCGAATCGTCGCCGCGACTTCCTTTAACATTGTACACGCTGCGATCCGAATCGCGAGTCGAAAGGAAACCGTGCGCGCAGCAGAAAGTTACAATAAAACCAGCGGGACGTAAGAAGTTACGGTAGCAAGGTAGTGATTACGAGACGAAAAATTGCGGCTGTAATTGCGAAATAAATAGTTACAATGAAGCGGTGATCGCCAAATAAGAAGCTCGGATAAAGCGGTAATTGCCAAATAAGAAGTTACAATGAAGTGGTAATTGCCAAATGAGAAGTTACAACGGAGTATGTTGTAATTAGGAGCGGGGAAAAAACCGCGTCGATGAAAAGTGCTGACGCGATTGGAAAGCGGTCTGGTTGTTCGCGTAGTCGAATGTTAATTTCCGTGGTTGTTGCACATCGACGGCTACCGTTTCTTCTGCGTTATCCGCGTTCGCTGTTTCCGCGGAACAGCGAAATTAAATAAATATTTTGTACGAATACAACGGCGGTCATTGTAATGTCAATCAATGTATATAGTTTTACGATTTGCAATGTACGCTTCTTATAATTCGTTTACATCTTTAAATTAGATTCGATAGATCAGGGTACAATTCGTTGTACAACCGAAATTTAAACAAACTCTATTGTGAGCAAATTGTCGCTGACTTCAGCCTTGTGATAATAAGGCTAAGCAAATGAAACACTTTCTAGGACATCGCTCAATATCAATCGGTCGTTGCGAGGACAAAGAACATATTTCACGGTTGAGATAAAGTTTATTGTTACATATTTAACATATAATTAGTAATATAATTAATAATAAATAACGTTTAACGTGAAAAATGATTATACCTTCTTCGTCGTCTCTTTGGTGATTCGAACACGAACATAATATTTTCTAGATTATCCACCGGCCGCTGAAACAGAAAATATGCCCTTTAAAGATTAATGGTCCCGATTAGGTAGGGACAAAGTTTTTTGTTAGTGGTATATGCTATATTATTCGTTCACCTATTCTAGATCATACTAGTTCTCTTGAAATTGATATTGAGCCTTACTCTTCAACACTCGCAACCTTTGACAAATTTCTATCGCATCTCCGCCGCATTTCTATCGTACGAACTGTCCCTTAATCGTTTTAGCGACGGTATTAATAAACAATACATAAAAATCCGTATTTATTAATAGAGTCACTTATAAGATCAAGGAAGATGAAAGAAACGGGCGATCGCTGTCCACAAGCCTCGTCTTCTATACTCGGGTCGGAACATTCGAAAGTAGAAAATTCTGGTTGGGATATAAATTCGGAAACTTTGAACCGAAGCTCGGACCAGGAAGATGATCGGAGCACAGTTACAGTCTGCGATCGATCAACGCAGTCTGTAAATGTGGTACCCACATTCTGCCGGTTTCACGCGTGCTCGTTCACTGTTCACACGTGTTCACTACTGAGTATTCGGCAGCTAACTGGCACCCAGCGTTCGAAATTCAACCTACCGACACCCATATCGCAAAAACGTTGGTTTGCTTGCCCGTAAAAGAAAGCTGTTTTTACGACACCGTCAATAAACACAGCGTACAATCGGTCGCGCAAATTCCAATAGACTCCTGCTACAACTCCAAAACACGTTGGGCATTTTACAAACTCACGGTAAATTCGCGTACTCGTTCATTCGCGCGCATGTAATTTTGCAGCCACGATATTTTCGGCCCGTTGTATCGGAGTCTACGATACATTCAACCCTAATTTTTGATATATATTAGAATTTTCATATTATTGCACGTATATTTTCGTAGCATCACACGCGTACGAAAATTGCAATTAAAAATGACTTTCATTTACTCTTTTTTACTTTCTCATTTAATTAATCTCATTCACTGGAAAATATATTTTCCAAGGCATGCATGGAACACAAAAGTATGGTTTTAAATATTCTCAGTTGAAATTATAAAACGTCGGACGAAGAGAACGAGGAGTGAACTTACTATATAGTTTTTTTGTTGAATTTTTACAGGCAACGTAAATAATCGTAACAGAGTTAATTTTTATTGAAAACACAGAAAAGGGAACACACATAAAGCTAACTGATATTACGGGTAATGGTTCGGTAGGCACAACTATACACCTCGCTCGTCCGCAGGCAACTAACTAAAGAACAAAATTTTTGGCCGCAGGAGCCTCAAGAAAAAAAAAAGGCAACGCAGACAGTAGACAGTCGTCGCACTCTCTCGCCAGACACGACGTACAACATCGTACAACAATGTAATACCATAGTTTAAAATATTATGTCCCTCGCAGAGACAATCTTCAACGTTTTTATTTCTTGCAATCGATGCGAAGAATTTTCATTTCGTCGCGAGATCCGCGATCTCGGGACTCCCGCCGACTAATGGGACAGAAAAGTCAATAAGATGCCAATGTCTGCACGGATCCCGAGTCTTTGACGTAAACGTTGTGCCGGTATCGCGCGTCGATCGTCGTTGAATTCGATTGAAAAAAAGAAAAGAAAAAATAGCAGCGGAACACCGGAATGCGTGAGTAATGCGAGCGGGAACGGGTTATTTTCCAGCAGCTGAGAGACACCTGACAAACTTATCAACGTCAATTAGCCGGCTGAAATAGGAAAAGCGTGTAAATTATCCGCGATATGTCATTGGCTACACGAATATCCGAGCTACCGTGCATAAATTCACGTTCGCGCGAAACTTAGTCGCTAATTTATTCCTAGGCGAGCGCGATGTCTTCTGAATTAATTACACGAATTTCTAATTTCAGTCGATAAATTATGCTGCTCCCTTTTCGCAGCTGGTAACGTCGAGCGTATTCAAAATTGAACGGGCGTCGTTCGCGCGGAGGCGGCGGAGGGATCGGTGCTGCGAGGTGTACGCTTACCAATTAGTCCGCCCGGTTAATTAATGGTGCGCCCGGGGATCGATTTTTCTCGGATCGACAGGACGGAATTTTTCTGTTTGGCAGGAGATTAACGGATAGTTTACGCAACCATCTGATAGATGGATTCGAGGGCTTTCGTTCAGCCATTATCTGAAAATCAGAAACCGGATTTCTCTACCTCTGGAATTGAAAAGCTCTCGCGTGGGAGAGGGGCGGGGGCGGGGGGGAACGATGGAGGAGGTTACGTGCGAACAGAGAAATTATATCGATGATTAATTGCTTTTCACCCAGCGTGAACCTGTTCCTGCTAAAATTAAGAAACAAACGAGCGCCACTTTCGTTCTTTCGATCTGATATCGTCGAAGATATCGCGCCGCGGACACATTCCGCCCCAACGAAATTATCACAAGTATTTAGTATAAGTCGGTACGTACTTAACGCGTCGAGCTCTCGCGCCGACGGGAGTTTTTCGCTTTGCAATTTTCAGGAACGAGATCGAATCTTTCGGTTCCAGGCCCCTACCGGTTTCATCTCGCGCGTACAATATTTTCCGAATAGAAAACGCGCCTCGGACAGCTTTTTCATTGTTTCTCGTTTTGCTTTCAGCCGTGGTCGTGCGGTATCTAACCAGGCGGTATATCGGCGAGTACAGCTCAACCAGCGGTAAGTTGTTTCACGATAGATATCCTAATTATCCCGATCAGGCGGCTGCAAGAATTCTGAAGCTCGAAGGAAAGCTTGAATCGATAAGGGAGAACGGAAGGGAAACGGACGGGTTCCAATGAATCTAAGATTTTTAAACGTTCAACGGGAGAACGCGAAATTCATTGTTTACACGGTGAAATTATCGGATCTTTCCGCGAGACAAGAACTTTTCGGCTTTCACGGTTTCGTTCTGATATCTCGTTTAACTTTTTCCATATCCGTCGTGGTTAAGCTTTCGAAGGAATTTCTAATTACCGTTTCGATACGATCGCAATTTCAGAAAAGCGATAAAAGCGGTAATTACGCGTAATCGGGGTTGGAGTAAAAGAAACGATTGTAATAGAGACAATTACCGGCGATAAATCAGTAACAAACTGTTACCTGAACAGCCGGCAACAGGGAATAAAAGGAAACGGTAATATCGGTGTAAAATCGGACGGTGAATTATCTTTTCGATCGTTCTTAGTTTGAGATAGATAGCGATCCATAATATTCCCTCGATCGTCGGACAGTGCGCGAGGCTCTCGCCGCGCCGGTGCAGCTTTTTGCGTTGTTCTAGATCGGCTGATTGCTTTATTACCGGCGTTACTTTGTGCTCCTCCGGCCTAAGCCGAACGAAGCGCCACTTTTTCTCGCGTTAATGCCGGATCACGTTTTAACGATATAGAGCGTGTAGCATCCCTCCCGACAAAACACCGATCGGCGACGTTCCTTTCGGTCGAGCCATTTAATGGACGTAATTTTCTGTGGCTAATTGGAAAAAAATTGCTCCAAGCGATCGATTATTTCCTCATTAAAGCTGCAGCTTCTATTACATTTCCTAACTCTGTGCGGACACGGGAATAGTTGTCGCGCGTTTCCATGACAAAGTAATTGAATTTCGAAAAATTTGTTGCTGGAACAATTTCGATTTAGTACCAAGCATCAGGAATATTCCGATCTTCCGTTTTCTCCTTGTTCAACGAAATTGTCTAATTTCTATGAAATCGTTAAAATCTGCGTTTACAAATGTACTGTTTAATTATCGACGCGTACGAGTAAATTCGAGCGGAAAGAAAACTCTGTCATTTTTATCGAAAGATTTCATTTATAATAATCGTATTGCAACACCAAGAAAGATCAGGTTTAAGTCAGCGACTCGTCATCGCCGGACCGAGTTAAGTCTCTCGAAGAAAGCGTCACGTGATCTTCCGAATTTCCGGTTCCCCGGCTTCCCTTGTTAGCCGATCCTGTCGCAGGCTCGAACACGGGTTTGCAACGAGGGGGTGCGCGCGCTGTTTTTCCGTCCCGTCGCCGTTAATACCGAGTTAATTTACTCGGCGATCGGTATCGCATCGGTAACGAGCGAGCTTGAACGCGTCCGGCTGCGTTCGAGGAATCACGGGATCACGTGGCCCGCGTTTCCTAGGCTCGGAACAACAGGTCCGGTTCGAAAAGCGATCGTTGCGGTTCGCGGGCGGGTACAAATTGAACGATCGCGAGAACGGGCCCGAGAAACCGGCGAACAACTTCTTCCCCGCGGAGTATCGAATTCTCGGAATGCGGACTGCTCGCTGCGATTATCTCGGACTCCTTACTGCGAGCCTCGGTTCCACCCCTTAAGCTATGCGCGACGATAATATCCTGGTCGGCGACCAGATTTTCAACGTTTCTGCCCTTGCGCCGAGCATAAATAAACTCGAGCCTCTTTCGCCTTCGTCGTATTCGTTTCCCTGCCATTTTCTACATTTTCGAAGCTGTTTTTCTACCGCGAAATGCAGAGCGATCCCTCCGAAAAGGAGCATCCCCTCGGCGAACGAACATTTCCGGTATTACACGAGTGGGTTGAAAACAGTCAAAATTGACCGCGTTCTGATCTTTTCCCTTACAATCTCTGATATCGTAAAAATATTTTTGCCCGAAATTTTCGTACGAATTTCTTCGTTCGAGGATATATTGTAATAAAAATCGTAGGAAGTTTAGATAAGTTCAATCTCGTCGGTGTTATAAAACAATATGCATCGGTCGCGTTTAGGGCTCGGTAGTTCTAGCGTTAAAATGTAATTTATAAATGCCAAAATGGTAAAAAGAGAAGTGACATAAATTATAAAATTACTATACCGTTACTGTATTATTATCTTAACAATAAATTTAGTCAGCCGGCAGTACGCATAGGTTAACGAACGATAACACTCCTTGTTCATCGCCACGATTCTAATCCACTCTTATGAAAAAGTAACATCATTCATCGTACCTAGTTCGCATTAAGATTCATGCGGCAGTTCTATTAGACATTAACGGGCATCCCGGGGACGCCATTTTGATTTCGCTCGTAATTCGCTTCGCATCTCATTTGTTTAATTAGCGGTTGTCTGGATCAGAGTCGCGTTTAGAAACCCGCGCCGCTGCCGCAGCACGGAATAAAATCGAGGTCCGAGTTGTTGCGCCCATCGCGGTCGTCGAATCAGAAATTTCGAGCAATCGCCGGGCCCTCTCACGTGACTGTGGGACGTCGGCGTCTATAAAGCGGCGTCGGACAATCGTCTTATCTATTGCCCGCATTATTTCAATCTACGCGACGCGAATCTCGCGCGCTCGCGCGCGGAGAATTCAATTTTCTCGTCGGAGCGTGCACCGGCCGCGCGCGGTGTCATTCACTTCGCGAGACAGTACAATGGTCCATTTCATAGATCGCTTTTGTTAATCGCGCTACCAGCCCTCGCCGGGCTATTATCGTCGCGCCGAGCCGAGTCGAGCCGAGCCGGGCCGCGCCGCGTCGAGCCGAGTCGCGGAACGCGTCACGGGGGTTACGTGACGGTTTTCATTAGGACACCGGCTCGTTTCATTGTTCCTGTTCGGCCGCAATTTATTTCGCGGACCGTGAGAATCGAGGCAGAAGGAGACGCCGCTCGCGATATCATCGAGATCATCTCCGATGGCCGCGAGCCCGTCCGCGACTCCCGAGCGCCGATAACCGATGACCGCGGATTTTTATGCTGCACAGAGATTGTCAGCGACGATAAGAATTGCGAAGAGAGTCCTTTCTTTTTTTGATAATCTCAACGGGTTAAATATTAATATTGTTACGGCGAGACTTGTCCAAATCGAGTCGCTGTAATGTGAAACTGCCCTGTTGCGAGCAACTCCACGGATGAGTGTTATCAATGGACAATCGAAAAGTCGAGATCGGACCGTCGCACGAGCAACATTTCAAACTGAAATATAATTGTATCGAGTTGTGTTATAGTTTATATTCTTTATTGTGAATAAAATGCCGCGACGCGAGAGAAACGGGGTGATCCGCAACAATATATTAATATTTATTATTATATTATGTTATTAATATATTAATATAATATATATATATATATATATATATATATATATATATATAACGGTTTTTGATATTTGAAACGGCAACTACTTAATTTTACCGCAAATGCATGAAATCCGCAGTCTACCGATGACCGATGCGCGAGCCCTGCCGCGTATAATAGACCGCGATTTACAACCGGGCCCGGGCCCCGTCTCGGTTTTCACTCCGGTAAATAATAGAGATCGCTCGATTTCACCTACTATTGCTCTGACGAATGCGTTAACTTAGGGCTCGCCTACCTGCCGCGCTCGGTTTCGCCGCGATCATTAATGTTGCGATATTTCCGAAAGATTCGAAGCCCGGAGTCTCTCTCCGTGAGAGCAGCGAGATCTTTCATTATTTCGTGCGAGGACTCGGACGACGGGTGAAATCCAAGATTCGAAGAGGGCAAAAAAGGTAGCGGGCTCGTCGATCGCGTTTATTTCTTTCCGTTTCGATGCCGATCGACCGTTATCGCCTCGCGGACGCGGACGGTGCACTTTTTAGGCCCCGAAGAATAACAGAAGCGACGCTAACAGTTCCATATCTACGAATTAGAAATGTTTGTGTATTAGAAATAGAAATATTAGAATATTATTACAATTAGATTATTATTATAATTAGAATATTATTATAATTAGAATATTATTACAATTAGAATATTATTATAATTAGAATATTATTACAATTAGAATATTATTAAAATAGTATATTAGAAATGTCTGTCCATATTTACGACTAAAAAGTGGCTCATTAATTACGTTTCTTGTGGACTAATAGTTCTTCAGTTACTATCGGACTTTGGATTTAGAATTAGCATAAAAACGTACGATTCTCGTTCGTAATTACATTACTTGCGACTCATCTCGAGACGACTAAGAAACTGAATAAATATTCGCGCACTCCGCGCACTTTGCAATCAATGCGGGCAATTCTTAATTCATAGAAAGATCCGCGATCCAGTTATTATGCTCGATCAACGGGCTGCTCTGTCTCGGAGTAAAAGAGCATTTATTTAGTAGAAAGCGCGCACCGTGTTTCCGGGGCCGGTCTTTTTCGCACAGTTTATCACCTATCCGTCGTTTCTATATTTTTCTCGCGGTCGTTCTTGTTTACTTGTCCCCTTTAACTATTTCACGTGTGACCCCCTTGCCCGCTATTTCTTCCTGTCACACTCTGTTTCTCCCGTATCAATACGCAACGGGAGAATTTGCCACGGGGTAGAAAACCATTGTCCGAGTCGCGCGAAGGTGGCTGCCTCCCGAGACCGGCCGATTTGCATAACATTGTCGATAGATAGTTGCCCGGATCGTTGCCGTGTGGAAGCAGCCGTGAAACTTTTTAATCGGCGACACGGCTGAATTATAGACTTCAACGGGTTCCCATAAAGCAACACCTCTATTTAGCGGCCGTATGTCCATCGGGTCCCGCGATGAATAGCGCACGAAATAAAAGTGGCCGTGGTTTAATACGGGAGAACTTGTAATAATCTGTCGTAGATCTAGCCGAGAGAAAGAAAAATACTATTATATCACGGGGAACCTGTCACAACTTTTGCTCACCGAGCGCCATAAATTCTGATACACTTATGACACACGGTTTAAACTCCGCTCGGATCCGAGCGATGCCGCGTTCCATCGTTTCGAGCGTTTCGCGAAACGCGAGACAAAGGTGCATAAACAATTTCTCGCGAGCATCTTTACGACAACGAGAAATCGAATATTTCGCGAATGGAATTATTTGATATTCTTCGTCGTTTCCGTATTCCATAGAGCCGTCCGATTCGATTTTTCACGATCGTCTAATTTCGTAGATCGCGACGCGATCGAGACGCGCCGAGCATCTCGGCGAGCATCGAGCAACCCGTTACTTTATTTTCGTGAAAATTGCAATCGCGAAAGAGGTAAAGAATCGCGCAGAATCCTCGTTTCCGCGAATTCTCCCGTGAAAGCGGAGTTCTCTCCGAACGGCCGTTATCTGGCCGCTTATCGTTAAGTCAATTCACGCCGCGATAAGATCCGGTCAATTCGCAGCTGGGTAAGACAATAGATGCACAATTATCTCATTGTTTGGCGAGCCTATCTGCAACCGAGTTTCACGTGGTTGCAACAGATGGTGGGAGAAGAGAAATCTGGCAGCCGGTTAAACTCGTACGGCCGACCGCAACATCTCAATCATCGACGCGTTCTGTTCCGCGCCGTGATTTTTCCAACGCGGCCACGAAAGCGCGTTCGCGATAAAACTGGACGGCGCTTAATTGCCGTGGCATCGTGCGAGGAAAATCACGGCAAGGATTTCACGGTAAAGGAGCGCGCGCGGTGTGTTCTAGAGCACGCGCGAAAGAGATTTGCTCATCGACGAACGATCGGAAAGACGGCATTTTTATCGGCGCGCTTCGTACAATCGAGCCGCCGGTTTCGTACGACCGCTCGAGGGTGTGTTCTACTTCGCGATGTTAAAACGAGGAGATGCTTTCGACAAATTCTTCGGAGCGGTCCGGACCTTGCGCGAATCTCCGTTATCTTTTCTCTCCGCGTTATCGCGCTTCTCTATGCTCTACTCGTTCGCGTTTAGACAATATTTTCGCGCATTTCAGCCAATTCTCGTTTCGCCGGAACTCTCATTGAACGCTACAATTTTCATTCGATGCGCTGAAAATGTTCAGCAAAGAGAATAGATTATCGGTTCGTGTATAATATATATTGTCTATACATTTTTAATTCGGGGGCACGGAAAATGGGGCGGACAACGGAAACTGGGACGTCTGCCGGATTTTTCTCGTCGGAGAAAAATGCTCGAAAATGTGGTGAAAAGCGAGGACGAAAGGATCGAAGGCAGCTTCGCGGTTCGCGTTGGCGCGGTGCGTGCCGGAGGGTTCGGTTCGGCGGTACCGTAGAGTGCAGGCGGCGAGTGCGCCGAGTGCAGCGGCGAGTGCGGCGAGTGCGCCGAGTGCAGAAAGCCGGATAGGAAGGACGAGAAATACGGGGAAAATGGTCGTGGTACCGATAGTCAGGCTCTAATTCAAGGGTTCCCGGAAAAAATGTTAATCATGGCGCCTCGCCGCGATACGATGAGATCTCGAGGGCATTCTAGCGGTTACAGAAATACACCGGGGCGGGAGAACGAGAGAGACGGGCCGAGAGACAGGCGGAGAGAAAAAGAATAGCGTGCAGCGCCGGTCTACGAAGAGGGCGGAGATTTAAACACTCGATATGAAATAGAGCCTATGGGGAGGGCCCATAGAATGCAGATCTCTCCCATAACTCATGTAGGCTACCTTGCCATAATAATTGCCGTGCTGGCTCGCGGATGCATAAGCTATGACGCCGCGGCTCGCGGATATCCGCGAGCGGAAAAATCGCGACGCTCGGGCAGGTGTGTCTCAGAGTCTCGCCGCTCGCCGCTCGCCGGTAGCTTTTTCCTGCGCAGATGAAAACAAAGATACTTTAATTAATGTTGCTCGCTTATCTGCACGCCTACTCGCTCGCGGGCTCCCGGCATGCCTCGAATTACGGAACAAATGCTATGCAAAGTAGCGGACAATGGACCGATGCGAAAATATTTGGCAACTTTCTCGCGCGATAGACGCCCACGAAGATCTTTTATCTTCCGCGAGGATCTATAGCGTAGGAATGATTAGTTCGCGGATCTTTATGGGAATTCCTGCTTTTCTGTACGTCATTTTAATAAATCACCATCGGAGAATTCGCGGATAATTGAGAGATCGTTGCCTCGAATACAATGAAAATCCACAGCTAGTAATTAAGAACTTATTCGAATATATTGGTGTATATTCACGGAACGTGAATATATGTATACATAAAGTAGACTAAATTATAGGGAAATAAATAACTATATATATATATATATAAAATGGATTTGAGAAAATTCACCGCTTCAAATTTTACTTACAATTGTCGGCGCGACAAAGTTGCAAGGAGAACGTGAACACGTCGAGACAACGACTCCAACTCCCACCGATTTTATCGAGAACTATATCATATCGAATTCTCGTCGAAATCGTTGCCGCGCGAATTCGATACAGATCGGTCGCCGCGATCTATTTACGGTGCGCATGATCTCGGCCGACTGTTGCGTACCGTTAGATCGGCGCTTCCATAAGCGGGACATCGCGGAAAGAAAAAGTTCCGTCGACGAAAGGTGTAACCGGAGCTTTATTCGCCGTTTAGGCTTTTCCGGGAATATTATACGTCCGCGTTGTCGGCCGATACTGTCGCGTCTAACGAAGAGTAATTCGTCGGCGGGCACCGATACGCGTAATGAAGTTAAGTTATCGCGATACTAACCGGCCGGGCGATGTTGGCTTTGTGTCGATCCCGTCGAAACGGTGGGTGTTGGGTACAGTTAGTTCGGGTGGATACGGTTTCTGGGATCGGACGGTCGGGATAAATGATCGTAAGAATAACAGGACGACTTTATTCGACAGGTAATCATATACCTGTGTATCGCGACTGTTCGGCTTACACGGCGAACCGTAGGTGACTAAGTTTTCTTGTTGCGCGTTGCACTTCGTTTTCTGCCGGTTCGAAATCGGTTGAGACATTCTGCGAGGCAACGATATCGACCGCCGAACGACCAAACAGAAATTGTCCAGGGGGAATTGAGCTTTCGATAAAACGCGTCGACATTTTTCTCTCGTTTCTTCGTCTGGACAACCCTTGCCACTCGGGAGTTTTCTTTTATACGCGTACCTACCAGCGTTATAATAATAATAATAATAACTTTATTTATCAGATGCACGCATTGCCATATTGTGATAAAAATTGCGGTTATTAGCGACATTGTTATTTCGCCGATTTGCAAAATCCGCATTTCACCAAAATTTAATTTTAAGTCCATTTTTCAATGGACTTGCATCGATCGGCTTCCAAATCGCACGAGTATAGTAGAAACAGTTGTTTTAACGAGTCGATTACAGAACGAAAACGACGATTAAACAACCGTCGACGATGCGATCGAGAATCGAAAGGATGAAAGTTCAGCAGAATCGCAGACGCTGGAACGCGAAACGAGGGGCGCGCCGAGGGGTAGTCCCCGGCAATAAGTATCCCAATCCCGACATTCGAAATCCGTCCGGTGTATAACGGTGGTACACGTGATCCATCGATCCGCGGAGTGATCTATCGAGCGATCGGGATGCACGATCTAATCTCTTGCCTGTGTTTCACCGTGGACCGCGGACAAAACGTTCCCATCCACGAAACGAGCGTCGGTGTACGGGACACGGCGGAGGGCAGGAAGCCTCGCTTTCTAAATCATTGTCTGGAATTATTCCACGCAACGAGCGCCGGTGAAAGAGATTTGCATTGTTAATCGAAAATCGAAAGAATCGCAAAGTGCTCGGGCCGCGGAGAGGGAACGAACGAGAGGGAAATATCGATTATTCGGTGCCGCGGCTGCACAAGGGATAGCGCAATCATCCTCGATCCCCGACCGGTCGTCATTACCTATTCACTGCCATAGATCATCGACCTCATTCCTCCCGGCTTCGAGAAATCAAATTTAATTCGCGGGCCCCGGTACCCCTGATTGACCATTACTTTCTACCTCGCGAAGATTGTTGTTCTTCGGGAACGGCAATCAATTGTAGGAAAGCCGGGGCCCGAGCCGGGGCCGGGGCCGGGGGGCCCGGCCGCGGCCGCGGCGCTGCGTTCAACCGCGATTTAAGATAAACCTTTCCTGTGATTGATTGGAAAACGATGGGAATAAGCCTGCATGAAAGGGAATCAGATACGGAATGCTGCTATCTGCTCCATTAGGTGTCGCCGGCGATCGATCTCACGATTCTCTAACGTGTCTCCTGCTCTTCGACGTTCTCTCCTCCGAGCATCGATCTTCTAGATTATAGATTCTCCGATACGTTATCCGCGTCCGAACGGTGTGTACCGGTGAAACGGTGATTAGCGCGTGTGTCTTAGAAACGAAAATCTTAGTTGCGTTCCCCTTTGTTCCGGGAAAATCGGCGATTCGACGCTGAACAGTTCGAAACACCGCTGACAAATACGGTAATGTCTCTTTAATTGACGCTCGGGTTGTCCACAAAAATGGACAATTTGGGAAGAGAAGATACGATTAATTCGAGTCTTGCGCCTCGTTTTTATAATCACCGATCTCAACAACTATAAAAACGAGGCGCAAGGCTCGAATCAATCGTATCTCCTCTTCCCAAATTGTCCATTTTTGTGGATAATCTCAGCGTCAGTCAGGGAGGCATTACTGTACGCGTTAAATAATCTTCCTAGCTCGGAAGATTGTTCCTATCTTTTCGTTGAATTCCTCTTCACCTTCTGACACGTTCAGAACAATGCTTGCTCAATTTAGCAACACGCTATGCATATTTCCTACATTTTAAAGAAACAAAGAACACGAACATCCGTATCACTTACGCCATTGTCTCTGCCAATGAAATTCGATTAAGATCAACTAATGCGCGACAGAGAATTCCAATTTATCGTATTCATCGTTCGCTGGACTTCGTCCGATCTCCGGATCCTCGATAGACCAAGGATTAGCAGCAATTGATCGCCTTCGATTATCCCGTCGAAAATTGAATAAGAAGTTTTTCCTGTATGGAAAATCTCTTCTGTAATAACGTTCTTCCTCGGCAACCGATACTCCCTGGATCGTCGTTTTCCCCCCTGTCTCGGATCAGGAATTTTCGATCGCGCCGTAAATGCTTCCTGGCCGGGTTCGCAGCGATCCGACCGGCGACGGGCGACGCGACGACCGCGGCCTATGTGGAGCAGAAAATAATTGTCGCAATGGACGCGCCTAAGTGAACATTCACGGCGTATCGGTCGCGGTTTGTTCTAGTTTTTCATCGGTGGTCACGGAGCATTGGCTATCGCGTTGCGCCGGCGGCGTAGACACCGTCGTCCGTTCTCGTCGACGTCGTCGTCGTCGTCGTCGGCGGCGACGCGAACCTCCAAGGGTCGATTAAGCAATTATCCCGGCGCGATTGCCGCAACGCGATCGATTATCCGCTTCCTGGTTATATTCGCCGGCGATTATCCGCAATTTCCGCTGAAAATTAATTAATGCCCGGCGCCACGGCGCGGCCTCCTGTACACGTGACGACGTCTTTGCGTCGGTTCGACTCGATCGGCCGGATAAGATCGGTGACCGGCGACCGTGCAGAGGGGTGTGAAGAATTGAGCCAGCAATGCGCGCGGGCGGGGCCGCCCTCGCGGGCTTTGACACGTCGATCATGCTCGTTATCGATACCGCTGCTCGAATAATTCCGATTAATCGCGTGCGCGCCGCTCGGAAAAATCGGCGCAATGGCGGAATCTCGGTCGGACCGACGAGTTCGTTACGGCGAAATGCGGTAGAATGTTTGCAACGCGTCGAAGGAAAACTGGTTTGCGTTCTCGTTAAATAAAAAAGATAGAAAAGGACTCCGCGTGGACTCCGAAAAATGTGCAGCCCGGCCCGATCGGTTAATCCGCGGCGCATCGAAGCGTCCAAAGAATTCCGCTGCCCTTGTACGCGCGTCGTTTAAAACGCCTCTCGCTCACTGAAATTCTTTCCTCGCCCGCTCTCCCCACTCGATCCCTCCACCCCCTCTCGTCCAGCGAGCACACGATTTTTCAGCGGGAACGCAATAAATTTGCTCGGCGCAACGGTTGCTCAAATCGCTTCCCCATCGGTATTGTCCGGCAATAAAACTTTCTCGAGCGTAACGGCTCGCTAATATAACGAGCATCCTTATTTGCTTGTTTCTGCGGCGTTCGACGAGGTGTTTATGTGTTTATTTATCGCCCGTTTATTGCTTATACTCTCTCTCTGCCTCGCATTTTTCCCTAGCAGCTACCGTGCCGCGACTCCAATCTGTCGAATCGTTCCCTCTGCCGAGACGCGCATTCGTTTCTTCGGTTTCGAACACCGTTTTCCCAGCTGTCGTTATCGCAGTCACGCCGTTATCAAATATTTTGCTTCTATCATCCAGCACGTACAGTAATGTCTCCCTAACTGATGCTAAGATTGTGCAGAAAAATGGACAATTTGGGAAGTGGAGATACCATTATTCGAGCCTTGTAGCTCATTTTTATAGTTGTTGACAATTCGTAACTACAGGGTGTTCTAAAAATGTCTCGCAATCCGAAAGTGGCGGGTTCCTCGGGTCATTTGAAGCAACTTTTTCCTTTAAAAAAATTTTCTCCGAGGCACCGTTAACGAGTTATTAACGAAAAACAGTGACCAATGAGAGGCGAGCTCGGCTGGCGCGACCGAGCCAATGAGCGGAACTGGGCTTCGTGCGCTGGTTGGCTGGGCCGCCTCGCATCAGCCGTACTCGATTCTTATTGGTCACTGTTTTTCGTTAATAACTCGTTAACGGTGCCTCGGAGGACATTTTCGTAAAGGAAGAAGTTGCTTCAAATGATCCGAGGAACCCGCCATTTCCAGATTACGAGACATTCTTGGAACACCCTGTATAAAACGAGCTACAAGGCTCGAACAATCGTATCTCCTTTTCCAAAATTGTCCATTTTTGTGGACGATCTGAGCGTCAATTAGGGAGACATTACTGTATTTCGCGAGATTTCGAAGACCAGCCTCTACATTTTCATCTAATTTGCATAAAGATCCGCAGCCTGGTTATCACCGAGCTGCTAGTCTCTGCGATTCTGCTCCGATTTGTGCTTGGAAATTGATATCGCGACGACCCAGTTTCAGACGCACCGTTTCACAGGAGACGATCTACGTAACATTTTTGAAGGTCGCCGATCTTCGCGGAACGTGCTCTCGTCGTTTAGGAGAAATCCGTGGGACGCTTCGCGTACCGATAAATCGACGACCAGGTTCGAACTCGATACATTTTCGAACAGGTTGGCTTTCTGGGTTCCCTAAGGGCTGCTGCAGTCGCATAGCGATTCCATTGGCGAAAGTTGTACGTCATTGTCAGCGACCGGCGTAATGACAGAGCGGCGCGACGCCCGGCGTCACCGCGTCAAATCGGAATTGTCGTTACTAACTGGTCCAGGACTTTCGCGCATTAGCCGCGTTTTCTATTCGCGGGAAACATCGTGGCCGTCGTCTCCCGCCGCAATATTCCTCTCAAAAGTATCTGCCGTGATGAACGCGCTTCGGATAATTGTAGAATCCTCTGCTGTATCAATTTTTTCGGTTACACAATTTAGACGATATTTCATTAAATATTGTAATAATGTTCTGCAGTCCAAGCAACGTGCTTACAGCTTTGTAATTTACCCGTGTGTCTCTCGCGAAGACATAAAATCAGTCCAGTTGTCAGTGTCACCGATTCGTCCTTGTTCAACGTGATCTCTTACTGTTTGTTCATTTTGGAACGAATCTTTTCGAGCTTCGTTGAGAGGAACCGGCGCGCACAGATACGATCCGCGAAAGACGAAAGGCGAGAGACTATTTTTCCGTAGCCGATCGGGACGACTCTCGACCGTATCGCGAGCTTCGATTTGCACGGCCGGCGATCGCGGCGTCGCGGGTCCGAGGGTCCGGGTCCGGGATCGTTTCGCGCGCGAACCCCGGGCCCGAAGACAGCGGACAAATGGCGGGCGTAAATCACGTCGGGGCACACGTCTCGGCCGAGGAGGAAGTCTGGCGTCGCCTTAGCCGGGAAGCGAGCCGAAACGAGAAATCGCGAAAAAAGCTTGCACGGCGGAAGAACGAGATTTCAAGAATTAACAGGGATTTTCGAGCCCGGCCGGCCGCGCGGCAGGCCGTTTCACCGTCGCGTCGACATTAATATCGGCCGGGTTTTGCTCTTAGATCGATCTCGGGCCGGTATTCAGTTTCAGTTATCGCCGGTTGGATCGGCTGCCGGACCAAGGACGCTAGGCTAGATCCAACCGATTACTCGTCCACCGGCCGGCGAGATCTCTCCCGATCCTCGAAGAGGACTGACGGATCGATTTCATTATCCTTGCCGAGCGAGCTCGTACGTCTTCTCTCGCGGGCCTCCTTTCGCTAGCCCTGTAGACCGTCCGCGGCGATAGCGATTCAGGAATGCTCTCTTTCTCTCTCTCTTTCTCGCGGCTATCGTTCATCAACGCGTCAGTATAATCTCATTCTACTCTGTTACAGATTTCCTGTACCGGCACAGTGTTACCATCGATAACGTTAATACCGAGGTCGAGATACTGGACACTTCCAGGTGCGAGGTAAGTTCTTCCCCGATCTTCGGTCTAGCCACTTCGTTCGTTCGCTCGTTCGCTAAGCCGGGTGACCGTCTGAGAGCAAAACTCCCGACAGCTGTTCTATAGTTCCGTATACGCGGGACCCACCGGGCCCCTTACCCTTCCCCGCGTCTTGTCGAGCTGTACGCGAAGTCTCGCGGCTCGAGTCGCACTGGGACCACTGTCGGATAACTACTCGAACAAAACGAATCGGTTTCGTGCCGCGAGAACAGCTATTTGACAGCGGGCCCAGCGCGATTCTAGTCGCGAGACTTCGCAATCGGCTAGGCAAGACGCCGGGAAGGCTGAAGGGCCTGGCGGGCCCTGCGTGTACGAAACTGTAGAGCAATTGTCGAGAGTTTTATTCGGAGATGAAGAGCCGCATTTAGTCTGAATTTCGCGTCTCGTACCGTAGCGTCTCTCTCTCTCTCTCTCTTTCTCGTGTCAGGCCGTTAATTTCTCTCGGCCGAAACGAGATTATGGTAATGGGAAACGGCCAGGGAGATCCTAACGCCAGGCTCTGCTCTTATTGACTTTCTTTCCTGCGAAAGCTACTCGCGGGGTGGCGAGTCCGCTTGAGCGCGACCGACCGACAAGGAATCTGGTCTTCCACGGTTCTGGCGACTGTCTCGGATTCGGTAGACCGTGGCTCTTCTTTCACGCTCGGGAATCGGCACGTTCGCCGAACGATACGGCCGTTCTTCGCGATCGGCGGCCCCCATTTCGCCGCGCGACGTCCGATTTTCAGCGGCGTCCCGCCGGCGACATCCGAAACGCAAGTGCAATTTCTCCGAAAACGCGCGAACGGCACGCTCGGCCGCGAGCGTCAACGCCGAGTTTTTCGCGGTCGAACGGCCGCGAGCGTGAAAACTGAACTGTTAGGTGTATCAATGAATTATCCCGCGGTGTCGAAGAGATTGAAGGCTTTCATTCGGTCGTGACAGCGGCTCGGGAACGAGGAGAGAACTCCGCGGCGGCTTGTTGCCCGTTGATTATCGGCGGGCCGTTCTTTTTCCCGCGGAAACCTCGCCACCTAATGATCCCGGATTATTGATGGATACATGACACAGATTGCCGTTAAAATCTCACTCGGACACGGCCGACTCGCGGCGCGGCGCGGCGCGGCGCGACGCGGCGCCGCTCGGTGAAAATGTACATTTACGGCCGCGCGTTTATTTGACAGACTGATTTGCCCGCGTGAGTTATATCTAGTCGCGAGCGTTCCGTACCGGCTGTAAATTATCCACGCTTGCAACGGGATCGTCGGCTTCGATTTCTGTTTCACGCTGCTGCCACGCCGGGCATCGCGCGTCTCCGCGCCGCTCCGCTCCGCTCGCGCGTCCTCTCCTCTCCTCTCCCACTTTCCATCTTTCCAGCGAATTTCCAGCGCACCTTCCGTGCGTGCTGGATACCTGGCGAGGCGAGAGACCCCCTCCGTCTAAATATATCTTCTTCTCGTTCGGGCCCCGAGGCGGCCAGTCGATGGGGGCCCTTAAGGGCCACGTCTGTCACACGTCAGCCGTACAGGGAAAATAACAAGCGTGCACACCTCTTCCCTTGCCCGCCTCTGCCGCCCCTCCCGGTGCTCTCTGCCCACATGGTCCTCGGCCGGTGATTTTTTGGTTATCGATCCCTCGCATGGGAGACCGTTTTCGTGGAACTTTCGTTTTCGTCTTTCAACTCCGGAATGCTATTCGGCCCGCTCGTAAACAACTTCCGCCGCGCGTATTGCAAACATTCGCCGCCCAATAATGAGAATCGTTGCGCCGGCTGCTGCCGACTGTTGCCGGATGCGGCGGGACGAAGGGACGATTCGGCGTAAAGCTCGGCTGATCGTTATGCGAAAGAGAAACGTATGTGCCGGCAGCTTCGAACTCCGGCGTTGTACTTTTTGGAACTTGCGGAGAAGCTGTTATACGGCTGTTTATTCTTGCCCGCGGTTCCCGACACAGAATGCACAGGAAATTCCTCGCAATTTCCTCTTTCGGTTTGTAAACGAAAATGGTAAATTTGGGGATAGCAGATACGATCATTCTTCTTCCCTTAGCCTGTCCACGTAGTAGCAATGCAGTTCATGTTTTTATGCAAAATAGAGATTTCACAAGACGACTCTAGGAAACAGAAATGAAAATATGCAGTCGATTTATTCAGCAATTTCGATCGGCTGAAAATCGTGTAACAACGAGATATTAAATTCTTCCTTATGTCTTTGCAATTTTATATATTTAACACGTTCCGTGCCGAGCTTTTTTTACTCGAATCTTCACACTTTGATATTTTACTAAAACTCGATGTATTACGTGCAATTATTAATTCTCGTACACATAACAACGTAACAAAAACTTATCAACGCCCATTCTTGCGGTGGAAATTGATTCTTCGGTTCTAAATTTCTTGTAAACAATTTGTTCAGTTCACTAAGTAAACATGCAAGCGTGTACCATGGATGGTACACGTGGCACGGAACGTGTTAAGCTACTCGTTTCTGCCACGAACGCGTAAAATCTGCGGTCCGCCAAGACACGAAAAAATATCGAAGGACTTCGAGACGATAAAAACCGTCTTAAACGGTCTGTTTTCGAGCGCCGCGCGACGCCGCGGCTCGGCGAGCGTCCCGTGCGCGCGTCGAAGTCTCCGATCGGCGAGCCCGCGCCTCGCCGAGCCGCGGATGGACATCTTCAGCGATCAGTGTCAGGGACAACGCGACCAACAAAATCCGCATTCTAGCCGGTTGCCTTATGTACTCTTGTCCGGCATAATTCTTGCCGTTAGAAACGTATCGAGGCTCCCGGAGGGCGTGCGTCGAACGCGAGCGCGCGCGCGCCTGCCTATCCTTCTCTCCGGCTCTCTTTCTGCGTTTCTTCTCGACCGTTTCCTTTTGCATTTTTTCCTCGCGCGTAGAAGCGCGCTCGCCGCTGTGTACCGCCTTTTATATTTATCTGCCTCGGACGGCTGTAAACACGACTATTTCAGTTTATGGGCTCGGGGACGCGGACTCTAACCGCCGCGAACACCGGGAGACGCTCCTTTTTTTCTTCTTCGTCGTCGTATTCTTCGTCTTCTTCTTCTTCTTCGTCTTCTTCTTCTTCTCCTCCTCCTTGTTCCTCTTCTTCTTCCGCCGCTGCTTCTGCTTCTGCTTCTGTCTCTGCTTCTGCCTCTGCTCGAGGCAGGCGTTAGACCGATGTTCATTGTGAAAGTCACGATGAATCATTTGCTCGCTGGGCATGCGACGACGAGACGCGTTTCGCAATCGGCTGCCGTCTCGAAGCCGGCTTTTCGAGGGACCAGACACTTTGCTAGCGAACGTTTCAAGGCTCCTCGCCGAAGACGCTGCGAAATAACACATTTCTTTTTCACCGCCGCGCGAGAAATCTACGCGACAGCGGCGGATACCGTTCTATAGAATTTTAGCGCAGTTTCTTTATGTGTTGACTCGGGGTCTACGTCAACAGGTTTTCATGCTTCGTCGGCAGTTTCATCGAGTTGCTGTTTTGCGACTCTTTTGCGAGCGATTCGGAACGAATAAAATAATATTATATATATATAATAATAATAATAATAATATAATATATAATATATACAATATTATATATATATATTATTATTATATTATATATAAAACTATAATATTATATAGATATATTATATATAATATTATAATATTATATATATTATATAAAATATTATTATATATTATTATATATTATTGGCACATCGTAAGATCAATGTCATCGAAAGTTTCGTCCCGATCAATATTCGAGGTTCCCCCGATGCAGAAAAGCACGATTATCGGCAGCTTGTATCGCTCCGTTTTTCAACGTTGTTCCCGTGTATTTTGCGAAACCGTGCGCTCGATGTTCCGTCGGTGATTCAGTCTTTCGAATGCTTCGGCAGAGTATAAACAAACTCCGCGTGGTCAAGGGATATTAAGATTATTTCACTTTCCGATGTTGCAACGCGCGCGTTGCACGTGAGCGAAAATGTTATGCTTCGGGCAGACTTTACGAGTCGCAATCCGATACGCCTTTAACATTGTTACAAGCGCGTTTGTTTGCAAAACGATCTTTTCTTTTCCTTTTTCTTTTTCTTTTCGTTTTGTTTCACTGTCGTCGGAACCCGGGAATAAGTTCGGCGCGCGGCTGAAACGTTAAGTTTTCTAATTTAAATTTATATTAGAAACCTGGCCGGTCGTAGTTTGATTTCTATGCGATGCCGGTTCTCATGAATCTTAAACGTCGTTCAGCCGATTTTATTAGCTAAACCATACGGTGGGTCACAGTCGGCCGGATGTGTACTTTAAGTTAACATACGCGCAGCGACCGCCGTTGATCATTTTCATTCATGAAAACGCGCGGCAACTTGCGAACGATGCCCCGATGTAAATATATTTTTTCGTTGGATATATTGTAAAATCCCAGAATTCATTCGTTCGTTTCTCGTTGATAAAACATGCTCGCGACGCAGCGTTAACGCGTACACGAATTTATAAAGTCGAAAGACCCGATTCAGATCGCGTACAATTTTTAATTATCCTGGTTCGCGATATCGGGGAACGCGCTAAAAATTAGATGCCCGATGCAACTTATCGGTTTTCGGATTTATAAGATCGAAGAATACAAATTCTCGAATTTCTGTGATCAGAATCTTGCTGTGAATCGATTGCTTTGATCTCGCTTCCGGAGTTTCCTAATTTTCTCTGAAATGCGGATGCGGTTCTTCGTGCGGCGAAATCGGAAGATCAACGATAGCCCATGCGATCGAAGTAACGCGTTGTACAAATTACACGGATCTCGTCTTATCAAGCAACAAATGTATCCCAGGGAACACCGGTCGAACAATCGTTCCGACGACCTTCTAATACCCGGTGATTTACACACAGTTTTTGAGCAATTCGACCAGCAACCGTTGCCAATAATTTACGACGGGTAGAACAATGGCCGCCGAGACGGTAATAGAAAAAGACCACGGCAGAATCTCAATGAGGATTCCGCTCTACCTGCGACAGGTGAACACAGCGATCCGTGAACGCGGCCTCAGCCACGATCCTCCGTCTCTCTCTCTCTCTCTCTCTCTCTCTCTCTCTCTCTCTCTCCTCTCTTTCTCTGTCGGTCTCCGCGCATCGATGTGTGCTAGCGTTCGCGCGTGCAGTCACAGTCGCCTAGATACGAATTTAAAGGCGATCGTTATTCAATTCAAATACGCGCGGCTAACGGGCCGTGTCGTAGGATTTCCGCTTCGACGTTCGCGTGCGCTTCGTAACCGTATTCTAGAAGAATCGGGTTAAGGAAGGTCAGGTCGGGACGATCGGCCTGAAACTGGCCGATTCCGCGGAGATTTGGGTTAAGTAAGGTCAGGCTGGTTCAAATGAGCGACGCCGCGCCGCGCCGCGCCATCCGCTCCGTTCCCGAGAACGAGAGACGCGTCCGACATATCCTCCAGGTGCTCCTTTTTCGGGGCATCTCGCACACTTTCGGGTGTCGACGACCTTTAACGCTACCGAGAACAGTCCCGCGGAATGCCTTTGACGCTTTCTTCAGCGAGGATTGATCGGCTTCCGCCGCGCCGCAATCCATTCTCCTCTTCTCTCCTCTTATCGGCCGCTTCTTTTCTTATTTGCATCGCTCGAGTTGCGTCTACGTTAACGCTTCGACCGCTGTGTCGGTCACGTGCACGTGCAGGTTAACTCAATTCTCTCATGGAATTGCCGAACTCAATTTCGATATTACCGCGATCTTCGTGTAAATCGGTTCGCTCGTTTTTGTGCCTCGTTTGAGAAAAATCGGAATTTGACGAAACGTTGCTTCGTCGAGCAAAAGATCCTTTTGCTGTGATACGATTTTAATAGTTCTTTGTGTAATTTACTCGTCGCGTTGCAGAACCGGGTGTTTTTTCCAATCGCTCGAGGATGAGCGAAAACGCGTCGCTGAATTGCTGATCTTCGTAGAAACTTATATAGTCGATATTAATAAATAAGCGGAAATAAGCGTATAAATATCGCGTTTAATAAAGATAGGGTCGAAGTTCTATCTCAGATAACACCATGGTACAGGAGGGAAGGCGGCGGAAAAAGTAGAGTAGGAATTGGCTGACGTGTCTGCGTATGACTTACCGTTTCGTGCGAATACTAATTGGAGACCTGCTCGATGAACTTTGCGACTCGATTTCCTCGTAAACGTTGAATAAGAATATATTTTCGCGCACATTTTTCATGCTCGCTTGCGTTGTTTTACGATCAGCGAGATCCGACTAGCAGAACTTATTCGACACTCCATTGTGCAGCAATTTCTCCCTAATTCGCGCTCAGGTCGTGCACAAAAATGGACAGTCTGGGAACAGGAGATACGATTATTCTATTATACTTCTTATGCTTATTTATAGTTGTCGACGATCTATAACCATAAAAACGAGTCGCGAGGCTCGAACAATCGTGTCTCCTCTCCCCAAATCGTCGACTTTTGCGCGCAATCCGAGCGCGAATTAGGGAGAAATTACTGTACCCGGGTTTTTTGCCTTACCGAGAACCGATCGAACGGCCATTATAGGTTCACCCGGTTGTCCAACGAATCCGAGAATCGGGGATCGCCGATCCCGCGCGCGGCGCGTCCCCTTTTAGCCCGATTTTTCGGGAATCGGTTAAGTACCGAGATTCGTTCCAGCTGATTAAACGAGAAGGAAAAAGAACTGAAACGAGAAGCAAAAAAAAAAGGAGGGGGGAAAAAGAGAAACAGGCAGACCAGAAGAAAGAGACAAGAGGAAGAAAAAGTAACAGCATCGGTCGTCCGCCGCGCGGCTACACCGCGCGCGCACCTGTATGCACGGGCCTACATACATTCTCTCGTCTCGAAAAGGAATCCAACCGTATTCCTTATACGCGGCTCGTACTCACGGTACACTGACTCGTCCCGTCTTATTCGGTAGCCCCGCAACAAGACACGATCGAGCCCAGGTTGTTTTTAGCAAACTGGTTTTTCTACCCGGGGCTTACAATTACTGGCTTCCTTTTTTGCGCCGCCCCACCACCCCTACCGAATGTTTGCACCTGTCGCTTAAAAGGCTGCGAACCGCGGACCGGGACGGTTATACCGGGCGTTTCGGATCGGCACGAGGACAACAACGAGGAGATCGGAACGATTTTTTCGGCGAGACCCGCCGAGAGAGGCTTCGACCGATCCACCGATCGTTCATTCACCAACGTTTCTCGCCGGCTCGCGGATCACTCTCGATCGTTATCGTTCGCTCCGTACCTTCGATCCGCGCGGCCGTAGTTCGTTCAACTCTCACGTTGACTCTGTTGACCGTCCGCTTTCGACTTATTTTTAAGAAACCGTTGTCTTCGAAGATTTATATCGCTCGTTTGTTACCGCGTTCCACGCAGCTCAGTTCATTTCACTTTTGCGCCAATTAGCCAGCATCCGCCTTTAATTTGTCTCTCGAAGTCGTTGTCATCTCGATCGCGTTTCGATTCTTCCGTAGTTTCGATCCTTCGGGCGTAAACTCGGTCTAAAAGTCTCAAAGTCAACGGTCGATTTCATCGCACCGAGCGCAGCAAGCCTGTTCCAGAATCATTCCAGGCTGTGCGAAATTTATGAACACGTTTCGCAAGCGTTTCAACGTAAATCGTGGGAGAAGCATTCTTGTCGTAAGATGCAAAATTGCCATTTCCTTGCGACGCGTGTACACATTGTCCACAGCTGAGAGATTAAAATTGGTTGATATTGATTCTGCGCGTTCTTGTTGACCAACGGTAAAATCGTCGCAGATCTCTGCTTTCCCGAATATATTGGGTTGGCAACTAAGTAATTGCCGATTTGTTCAGTGAAATAAAAATTTTTTTTACTTGGAACGAAGTTTAATCTGTAATGTATTTTCCATTTTGTTCGATGACCTTCTGCCATCTCTCCGACAACTTGAAAATTCCACGCTCGTAGAAAGTCTGATCCTTTTCGGCCAAAAACTGAGTTCAGTGAGATTTTACAGCGTCATCGTCATTCAAAGTTTTACCACGAAGGGAGTTGTCCAGTGATCGAAATAAGTGGTAATCCGATGGCGCGAGATCAGGGCTATATGGTGGGTGTAACATCAATTCCCAAACAATATCCATCAATTTTTGCCGAGTGGACAATGACGTGGGCCTAGCATTGTCCTGCTGGAAAATGACACCTTTACGATTGACCAATTCTGGTCGCTTTTCCTTGACCGCTGCATTCAATTTGTCCAGTTGCTAACCTTCAGGGATAATAAAAAATAACATAATAATAATAATAATAATAATAATTTTATAATATAACATTTACGGATATCATAAAAATGGGAGTGAGAGTCATTTATAACTGAAATCGGCAATTACTTAGTTGCCAACCCAATAGTTCTCGATCGATTTACTCGTCGGGCGTATCGGCGAACGCGGCAGTGAATTTTGAGCATCGATACCAGGATTAACACGTTCCGTGCCACGTGTACCATCCATGGTACACGCTTGCATGTTTACTTAGTGAACTGAACAAATTGTTTACAAGAAATTTAGAACCGAAGAATCAATTTCCACCGCAAGAATGGGCGTTGATAAGTTTTTGTTACGTTGTTATGTGTACGAGAATTAATAATTGCACGTAATACATCAAGTTTTAGTAAAATATCAAAGTGTGAAGATTCGAGTAAAAAAGCTCGGCACGGAACGTGTTAATAACGATTTACGGCACACTCGGTCGACGAGAGAACACCGAGCGCCCGTAATTCCGTCGATGTTATCAGGGGGCCGCGAATGTCCGTGCAAAATAAAGATCGCGTCGTCTAATTACGAGATACAGTAGCCGCGTATGACAGCGATTGTGAAAGCACAGACGGAGAAAGGAACGAACGGGCCCCGGCGGGAAAGAATCCGAAGCAGCGGGAGCGCGACAACGAGCCGGCGCGAAACAATTTGCAGCGTCGCGGTCTCGCGCGTCGATTTAGTTGCAACCGATCCGCGAATAAAAAGCAGTCACGATGTGCAACGTGCGCGCGCGCGCGCGGCGTCGCGATTCTATTTGTATCGGAGTCGATTCGGTCCCATGCCGCGCGTTTCACAGATTCGTGGAACGCCGTTTCAATGGCTGCGACATGCACCATACGGCGCGGCGCAAGACGCGGCTCGCGGCATAAACAATGGCCGCGCGTCGGGAGACCGTCTCCTCCGGCGCGCGGACACGCCGGGACGGGACCCGTGCACCGTTAACCGCATAGATTCAATAAATAACGCGATACAGGAAGCCGGTCGTGCCACCGATTTGTATGTACGCGATCCGGCGACCGGTCCCCGCGATCGTCGATCGATTGATCGGTCCCCGCCGTCCCCCTTCGCCTATCGGACCCTCCGATCGGACGATTCTTATCGATCCCGCGACTGGAACCGTCCGGCACCCGAGGAAATTCGGCCGTCGTTAGAGTGCCGGTGTTTCATTCAATAATTTGCACAGACCCTTCCGCGCGAACCGTTTCTCAAAATTGTTCAGATTACGGATGCGTGAAATTCTCTCTAATTTTCCTTCGGCCTGTGAACCAAAATGGACGATTCGGGAAGTGGAGATGCGATTATTCCGAGCGATTAACGAGGCGAAACGAGACGATCCTCGAGCGATTAATAAGAGGAGCTGAGATTGTTCGAGCCTCGCGTCTCGTTTTTATAATCGTTGACGATCGGCAACTATAAAAATGCGGCGATCTTCGAGCTTTAATTTTTATAAAAAAGGTAGCGGAGCAACGCGTTGCGTCGCAAGTACACAAATGATTCGGTTCAACGCGATGGGTTCGTTAAATGATATTTTTCTCGTTCGATAGATAGTCGACCCTTATACATTTAACGCTAAATCGAGCCAGCGTGATCGCGTAATCCCTCGACGCGGCCGAAACGCGGCGGACGTTGTTAACGCGGAAACGGCACCTGACGAAATCCGCAGCACGTGCAGGAGATCGGTTAATGAGCCCGTATAGAAAAGGGAAATACGAGGCGCGGGCGAGATTAGGCCACTGGTGTACCGTTTACAATGGGGATTTTCTAGCGGGCGCGCGATATATCGGCGTGGCGCGGCGCAAAGGAGTTAAAGTATCGGCTGTCGGATAGCGGGTTTAACGATCTCTGGCCCGTGTATGGGCCGTGGCTGGCTGCCTAGCGCACCAATGCCACACTGATCCACATCGATATCGATATCCGTAGATCCTGTTCTTACGCGGACGCCGGTTGGGCGCATTCCCGCGGAACCAGAAACCGCGGCCCGGGATTCGGCGCGAGCCTCTATCTCTAACTCTTTAACGCCTCGCTTCTCGCTGGGAGGAAGATCGAGGAAGATCGATCGTTTCGGTTCGGGACAACTTGGAAATCAATGTAGAACATGGTTTCTCTGCTGCTCTTGATTATACTCGACTCGTTCGGTTCGCGTTTCTCACCGCGTTTCTTCATCCCACCTTTCTCTCCCTCTTTCTCTCTTTTTCTTTCTCTTTATCTCGTTTCTCTCTTTCGTTCGAATATCGGGCGACGACGAATTTTGCACTTTCTCGAAGTGAAAAGTTACTCGACGCCGATCGAGGATTACGAGGGGACTAACGTTCGACACTTCTCGCTGGGGTTCGGGATTTATTTCAATCCTTTTTTTCCGGTCTAAGACGTCTCATCCCGCGACTTAAATTGTATTTTATTCATTGAAATTTTAACACTATGCCGTCCGGTGGCACCACGCTGGTGTCATTTTAAAAAACTGAAATAACATTTGAGCTATATTTCTTGGGTGTTAAAAGGCAGCGAACTAACTATAGCATTGTGCTTATTTAACTGAGAATTAAGTACGAAAATTCTTGGATGACGTATCTTAATTTCAGGAATTTATGTTACCGCCATCTTCGAAATTTTTTTTTAAATTTAAAATTTCCAAGCTATTATGCCGGCGTCAAACAAAAGAATCATATCTAAGATCTCCTGACGGCGTAGTGTTAATAGTTATACAATTATCAATTGTATTATATTTGTTTTATTTGATTAATATCGCGGATTCGATAAACTGTGAAGCTATTGTGTGCACAGGATGTTACGGAGCAATGAAAAAGCAGTGCTTCCACGCGAGAAAAATCGGTTCGTTTTATATTTTCTTCAAAGCGTCGCTCGCTACTTCGCCGATAAATGCGTTCGAATTTCTGGTAGGCGATCGGAGAAAAAAATGTGAGAGTTAACACCATCGTTCGTCGTTTCTGCTTATCGCAGCATTGGCTTTCGAACTCCGCTCCGCGTCGTGTTATCCGCGCGCATTGTATAGCGCAACTTATGCCGCATTCGCGCTGTCACGTGCCTTGTAAAATGCAATTCGAAAAAATCGTTTCATTAAAAGGTTAATCTCGATGGAGAATCGATGTACTGAATTTTAATTCGCCGTGCATTATACTCTAAATTGCCGCGCGGAGGGAACTCAACGGCACGCCGAGCGTAATTTCAAGAATTTAAAACCGCCATTATCCCTGTCAACTCGAAATGTCAGTGAACAACAAGAGCCAATTACCTTTTTATTAATCGACGACGATCCACGGTGAATCGACCGTGCCTGCTCGTGAAAAACTCGCGGTTGCGCCACTCGAGCACACCGCGCAGCATTGTTTCATAGATTATAGTGACTGGGAGACGACGATTTGCCAGACGACGAAGCGCATCGGCGATACCGTGTGCACCCAAAGTTCCTGTTGGAAAACATTGAAATCTTGTTCTTTCTTAAAACACAAATCAACGTTCGACCGATATACGATCGAAGCAATTTTTCTTTTCATCAAACTCGTACACCGACTTCTGTTACGATAAAAATGCTAAATTTCGCCAGCATCGAGGCCAAAAATTTCCGTAAAAAATCCGAGGGACGGAGGATAGCGTAGACCGCAGACTTACGGTGTAAACTGTGGACAGTCTCGGCAGCAGGCGTCGCGAAAGGCTGCGGGACCCGACCGGGACAAAGGCATGGGCGCGCAGGCATGGGCGCACAGGCAGCGGGAGCGCTCGAGACGGCCGGTAAAGTGCATAACCCATGCGTCGCGTCGGTTACAATCTTCCCAATTATCCGGCCGCGGCGGGGAACGCATCCATTCATTGGCCGGCGCAGATACGGCCCGCAGATATACGGATTCCCTAGGCGTATCTAGCGGCGCGTAAAGCCCATTCGAAGCGGACCCCGGCATTTCGACGGGATGTTTATGGGGGAAGTTAGCGGGACGTAACCGCTTAAAGCGCGCATAACCCGTCCGGCCGAACGCGGTCTAATCTACCGAATTATCCATTTCCTAGCGTTTCCACGTAGCGTTTATTTTCGCGAATATCGATTCCGCTGCCAGATGGAAGTCTCACGGTGCGGCCACGGCACCGCGCGGCATGGCATGGCACGGCGCACGGCTTGGCCGAACGCGCGAGAACGAGAGAAGGAGAGGCGTCGAGCGTGCCGGAGCGTGTCCGTGGGTCGAGGTGAACGCGGAGAGTGCGTTAAATGCGAAGTCAGTGTCGAGATACCGGTGTTCGGCTAAAGTGCCGGAGTCCATTCAGTATTGCTCAATGAGCGTGATGTTGTTAGCGACTTTCCAGCCGGCTGGAGGGCGAGCGGGGTGAGCCCGGTGGGAGCCTTCGCTCGAGGTGTTAAGATAGCCCCTGCGATCGTAGCTTTCCGGTCGCGCCGATCCTCGTTCGCCGGTCACCGATCCGGGAAACAAATGTCCAGATAACCGGACCCGGCCATTTTTACGCGGCCCTGCTCTTCCCGGCCTAATCGAACCGCGATAGCGCCGTAATTACAGCAATGTCTCTCCAATTGACGCTCGGATAGTCCACGGAAATGGACAATTTCGGAAGAGGAGATACGATTGTTCGAGCCTCGCGGCCTCGTTTTTATAGTTACGAATTGTCAACGACTATGAAAAACGAGCTACGAGGCTCGAATAATCTTATCTTCTGTTCCCGAATTGTCTATTCTTGTGCACAATCTGAGCGTCAATTAGGGAGATATTACTGTATTACATGTACACGAGGGGATACTATTATTCGAGCCTTGCGGTTTATTTTTACCGTTATAAATTGTCCACAATTATAAAAACGAGCCGCAAGGCTCGAATAATCGTATCTCCTCTTCCCAAATTATCCATTTTAGTGGAGAATCCGAGCGTCGGTAAGGGAGACATTACTGTACACAGGCTGCAGAACTCGTTTCGGCAGAATCATTTTCATCGGCCATCGGTCATTGTCTCTCTTCTATCTCTTCTATCAAAATGTCGGCACGAAATCTGTACAATCTTCTATTTGCGATCTTTCTTTACGGTTTTTTTGTTCGAGATCGTTTGCAAGGGACAGGGGATACAGGGGAAAAATGGATTTCCGTAATTAGGTCTCTGTCGAGTCGATCGTCGCGTAAACGCGTAAATGCGGTAGGCAGTTTCGATTCACCTCATTACATGTGCTCCTGCGCGGTCCATCGACGGCCATTTTGAAACCACGACCCTCTTCTCTTTCTCCAGGAGTTGATCGAAACCTAACCGCGACGACCTCCTCGTCGGTCCCCGCGGTTTTCACCGTCGTGATTTCTGCGCGAAACAAAATAACGCGGTAATAACGAAACGCGGATTGTTCGAGCCGGACGCAGCGTACTTTCATCACGCGGGATAACTTCCACCTAAACGGCCGCTTTGGAACACCAAACGCGAGACTTTCCTCGCCAAAAGCACGATATCGCGGTCTCGCAGACTCTCCTTTCGAACGAACGAACGAACGGTCTTTTTATATCGGTCTTTAGCAGTAATTCGATTAATCTTGTTAAGTTCGGTAGCTTGATTGATATCTCCTGAATAGAAAGTCAAGCGAAATGGAAATTGACTTTCTTCAACGATTTTGACATACGCGAGATACGATAGTCGCGTTCCTCTCTTTTGTTTGATCCGCCGGCAGAACGATATTGTTGCAACTCGTTTCGTGGTGCGCTGCCTGAGAAATTAATTCCAGTTTTCTAATTGAGAAATACCGATAGCTTTTTGCTTGGCAGTGTAGCAGCTCGAGGTAGCAAGCGTTTGTTGCTATTAGAGAAGAATGCCTCTGTCCCGTTGCCTCGGCGAATCGAGATAACTCGATGTCTCTTTGTTCATCGAGACAACAGTCGGTGGAAAAATCTTTATCTGTCACGTGAGTCACCGGTCCTTCCATTTTTATCCAACGGTGAAAACTTCGGCGTGAGAGACAGTTCTTGTCGATCTTAGCTACACCTTCTGTCTTTCGGCTTCTAGGCGCACACGGCTCCTTTGTCTTTCGGTCGCGAGTATGCATTCGCCTTTAATTTGTGCCATCAAATTGTAGATAGCGTATTGGCAATTGTAGACGAGCCAAGCGGTCGTCGCCAACAATAATTATCTTTCTTAACACTTTATCGACCGCTAGCCTATTTATCGGCTTTTCGATTGCCAATGTTTATCGATCGCTAGCCTATTAATCGGCTTTTCGATTGCCAATGCTTATCGACCGATAGCCTATTAATCGACTTTTAGCTATCGACGGTTTTCGCTTCTTTACTGTTTTGTTAGTAGCTGACCTCCTGTATGCTGACCTCCCCATATCCTTATGAATTATAATTATAATAATTATATTATTATTTATTATTATTTTTAAAGGAATAAGCACAACACAATGAATAGCGAAAATTTAGCCGGTACTGGGAGCAAATGCGCGCGCGACTAAGCCAGTCCTTACTGAGTGGCAGCCTCAACCACGACCGGACGATAAAGTGTTAATTATCATCATCTTATCGTTATCCGTTACAGTAATCGGTAGAAGAAGATTTCACGACGCGACAACTAGACCGCGGATTTTTCTGCAAAATAGAAATTGTCCGCGCGAAATCGTAACTACTCAATTTTGGCCACAAATCCAGTAAAACCCGCGGTCTAATAATAACTATCGCGTCGGTTTCTTCGACGGAACACGGAGGCGTTTACGGCATCGTATCGTACTTAGACGGATATCGTAACAAATATTCCACGGATTAACGTCCACCGGAGGTGTTGCCTCGGCCACGCTAATCCGTGGAACTACGCGAATTCGACGTGCCCTTCCCGGCAACGTATCCCCCGCAAGACACAACCGAACATTTTATCCGCATAAAATCGCGTTCTTCTGGAAATATTCCCCGGATTACACTGTCCACAGGAAGTCTCGGCTCACCCACGCTTATAATCCGCGGAGCTATTTCAATTCGCCGTACCTTCGTTCCCACCGAGATTCCTTCCAGCCGGAGTCTGTTGGCCAGGTAATGCAAATGGAAGTCTCGGGAAGGAAAATAAAAGGCAAACGGCGGGCTTGTCGGTCCTTTTTCCACTGTCTCTCACAATACAGCGCCGCAAAAGGCGAAGAAAAGCGTCGCGTCGGCTCGGCCGGCACGTGGTGGATGCTGAAACGAAAGGAGACCGACGCGACTCGGCTCGCCTCGTCTCGCCTCGACGCGACGCGACGGAGCTCTTTTTGTGCCGGACCGTCGCGTACGCGGCGGAACACCGTGCGGCCGTGCGGCCGCGCGGCCGCGCGCCCCGCGCGATCGTGATGTCAATCACCAATGAAGACAGTCACCGTGCCGGCTGTCACTGCGGCGATCCCCGTGACAGCAGCACGCGCCTTAAGCCGCATTCACAAGCACGCGAGAGGACCCCTCAGCAATAAATTCTCCGCGGATGTTACTCGCATGTTTCTCGCAACGCGTCTCGCTGCCAACCGATGTAAATTCCCGCGCTGTCCCGGCCTCTAGGACTTAATTAATTCTCTTCCGCCGAGCCGCCGGATCATTAATCATCGATTGTGTTCCGCAAACAGTCCAGCGACACAGCCGCCTCGCCGCGCCTCGCCTCGCCTCGCCTTGCCGCGCCTCGCCGGTCGATCTCGAACCATTCACCCTTCTTTTTTGCACTCGATTAGAAGCCTCCAGGCGAGCCCGAGGTCGCGTTTCTCTCTTTCCTTCGTTGTTTGCTCGCCGCACCGCGCCGTCGCGAGCGATCGTAATTTGTAGACCGAGATCGTTGTAGATCTTTCGACGGCTGCGAAAGGATCAAAGGGCGGTTGTAAATTGAACAATGTGGAACGCGCCGGTTCGACCGCTAGAGCGCAGCGAATAAGATTTCATTCAACTTTCGTGATCCTTTCGCCGCGAGCCAATCGGCCGCGGCTACTTTTTAACCCCATCTTGCTTGGGCTCGCGACGAAGATCTCGAGCAAAATCTGCCGAATATGGAGGCGTTGGTCTTCCTAATCTTCCCGAAAAATGTCGGGTTACTGGGAGTTTCCCTGTGCTAGTCCTACGCCTAAGCTGCAAGGTGCTAGGTACGACCGTCGAATCGTGCTATTTGGCCTCTGAATTGCCATCGAATCGTGGCAAGTGCCTTTCGAATTGCCGTCGAATCGAGGCATGTGCCTTCCAAATTGCCGTCGAATCGTGGCATTTGGCCTCTGAATTGCCGTCGAATCGTGGCATGTGCCTTCCGAATTACCGTCGAATCGTGACATTTGGTCTTCGAATTGCCGTCGAATCGTGTCATTTGGTCTTTGAATTGCCGTCGAATCGTGGCATGTGCCTTCCGAATTACCGTCGAATCGTGGCATGTGCCTTCCGAATTACCGTCGAATCGTGACATTTGGTCTTCGAATTGCCGTCGAATCGTGTCATTTGGTCTTTGAATTGCCGTCGAATCGTGGCATTTGGCCTCTGAATTGCCGTCGAATCGTGGCATGTGCCATCCTAATTGCCGTCGAATCGTGGCATGTGCCTTCCGAATTGCCGTCGAATCGTGGCACGTGCCTTCCGAATTGCCGTCGAAACGTGGCAAAAAGTTAGTAACGAAATTAATGTACACCGGCATGCTCTGATCGCTGCCTTTTTCTCTAAAAACGAGCCGCGAGGCCCGAAAGAATCGCGACTCGGTATTCTCGGATCTGCCGTTTTCAATTCCGAGCCCCGAACATTCCTGGGAGAAATTACCGCGATTCTGCAGGTAGCTCAATAGCGGTTGCGCAATAGTCGCCCGTGGCAGGGATCGTTCGATCGGGGCCCGGTTAAAAAAGTTCGGTTTCCCTCTTCCTCGAGAAGATAAGCCGCGCGGGTAGAAGCGGTAGGTGGCGGAGTCGCGCGCGGCTCGTCGGTTCTATTTCCCGGGTCCGCGGCGCAAACGATACAAATCGACCTTATAAACGGTTTCCAAAGCCACGGTCTTATCTCGCCGGGGAGATTTACGTGACGAGGAACAATGCACGATGGAAATATTAATCGTGGCAGGACGAGGTCGGGACCCGAGCCGGCAGCCACCTACCCGTTTGTTGCTCGATTTCCTACGTGCTCGATTCCTCTCGAGAGCGCCTACCTGAACTCTGGCTGCCCTTGTTAGTCGGTTATTATTATACCGTGGCGCGCGGAACACCTACCGCGATCCTCGTGATCGATCGTGCCAGGCCCAGGGGACCCGCGAACGATAGGTCTCCGGGAGGGCCGCGGCCGGGTGCGCACACATCCGGGCGAGATCCGTGAAACTAGGCAGCGCTAACATCGCGAGTAACAACGACGACGGCAGCAACAGCAGCAGCAGCAGCAATATCAGCAGCAGCAATATCAGCAACGGCAGCAACAGGAACAGCAACAACGGCGCAACTGCATCTCGATATCGATGGGGCCGGGATCTCCGGCTTTCGCTGTGTAGGAGCATTGTGCGCGCTACCCAGCCGAGAGGAGGTAGCTTCAACATTTTTTGCCGGGCTCGGCAAAATGTTAGCGACTTTCGCTTCCGCGTTACATCAGCGGCCGTTTGAAAATTGAGTTGACTTTCATAAATATCGCTACCCGCCGGGAACCCGGCTGTCAACGTGTCGCGCGGAGAGCATCGGCATCGGCATCGAGATCTCAACGTCGCCGAGGATTAAAGTCGGAATAAATCATTGCCGAGTCGTCCGCGATCCTCGTCGTTCGCGTTGTTCTCGTTGTCGTTGGCGTTGGCGGCGGCGATCCCGATCCCGATCCCGATCCCGATGGGAGCAACGGCGAACGCCGGTGCCGACGCGAGCCGATCGAAGCCGACGCGAGCCGAGCGGAACCGCCCGCGGCCTCCGCTGGTATCCTTCTCGGATGCAAATGAGCGGTAAGAGTGCGTTCACATCATTTATCTCGTCCCGGCACTCACGGGCAAAGACCCAACCCGCCAGGTACCGTACAAGGGGACCCAGGGAACCCGGTAAATAAAATTATCGTGTGCCTAATGGTGGCACGTACGGCTTATCAAGTGGACGCGGCGGCGTGTCGGTGCGCTACGTGATCGCATTATGATACCGGGACACCGGGAATGCACTTACGAAATCGGCGACGATTAAAATACAATTGATTAAGGGAATGGGACCTCGCGAGCCGGAGCTCTTTATGCCGCGGATCACCGGACCCGATCCGACGATATGCACTTCTTCTGTGTGCAAGATCGATCCGATCCGATCCGACACGACTCGATATCGATGACTGCCGCATGCTAAACGATTCGTTGATACTCGCTAACCTCTCCTCATCGAATTATTGCGATCGATCTCTATAGACTATGATAACGTTGCGAAGTAGTATCAACTAAGATGCCTTAAATTCTGGTTGATAGAGTCTAACGGACGATCGACATGAGAGAGAGAGAGAGAGAGAGAGAGAGAGAGAGATCAAGAATCATCAGAATCAACAGAGAAAACACGATGGAGCCTACAGAATGATGTCCACAACAGTTGTTCCATACAGTAATGTCTCCCATACTGACGCTCAGATTGTACACAAAAAGGGACAATTTGGGAAGAAGAGATACGATTAATTTGAGTCTTGCGCCTCGTTTTTATAATTACCGATTCTCAACAACTATGAAAACGAGGCGCAGGGATCGAATAATCGTCTCTCTTCTCCCTAAATTGTCCATTTTTCTGGACAATCCGAGCGTCGATTAGAGAGACATTACTGTATTTCTGAACACGGAGAAGTTCTTTGGATCTGCGATAAAATGTCGGTGGAAAATGTTAGAACACGCTACGTTTCGAAAGGCGTAGCACACCGAAATGCTGCAGTCGTTCGTTGCGGTCGCCGTGTAGAAATCATTCGCCGTCACGGCGCGGTGCGGCGCGGTGCGGCGAGGTCCTCGGTGCAACTCTCGCGGATGCACCACGCTGCGAGATCCAGGTGCGTTCCGGCGGGCCTTACCAGCCTCTCGTGGCACACTTCCCCAATTCTCGCATTGTTCTTCATCCGCATACATACGCTCGAAATAAATCTTTTTCGGGTAGGGGGATGGCGGAGAAGGAGGAGGAGGAGGAGGCGGCGGCGACGGCTGCAGGCGTGCGCGCACCTCTGGCCTCGTGACCGGACGGTAATTGCAATCGCCTCTTTCGTGGGAGGGCCGTGGGTAATTGATAATTAAGCGGGCGTCGTCTACCGGCCGCGGCCGGCCGGAGAACCGAATTTAACGACGTTGTTCCCCCGCCGTGTTAATAATACGATAACTCATCGTAACGGATTAACTTGGCCTGCATCCCCGTGCAGTCCCGTGTGTCCGTCACCGACCAAACGGTTACCGGAATCGTGACCGAGAATTCTCCGGCGACATTAAACACCGATCACGGAACACCTCTTGGATTCCCGCTTGGTCCCAATTGAATCCCGATCGAATCCGCGTAATTTATCTCGAACTTTACCGCCGAGATTTCTCGGCTACCGAGATTCTGTTTCGCGATTGCTCCACGAGACCGAAGTACATTGTTTACGAAAACGTGAAACTATTAAAATACACATACTATTCGAATATATACTATATAAATATATACTATAAGTGCAAGTAGAAAGGCGCTATCTGAGAGACATAAATGCTCTATGCACTGGCTACAGTAATGTCTCTCTAATCGACGCTCGGATTGTCCACAGAAATGGACAATTTGGGAAGAGGAGATGCGATTATTCGAGTTTTGCGGTTTGTTTTTTGTAGTCACGAATTGCCAACGATTATAAAAACGAGCTGCAAGGCTCGAACAATCGTATCCCCCCTTCACAAATTGTCCATTTTTGTGCACAATCTGAGCGTCAATAAGGGAGACTTCGATGCCGGGCGAACGACGACGTTGCCTGAGATTAAATGTACGCGAAGAATCCAATAAGAAATCGGATTTTTAAATTGCAACGGAACGTGTCAATTTAACAAGGTTCGATCGCATTTTTATTTTGCTCTCGCAACGAGTGATCGTTCGCTTAACGAAAGAAGCTTCCGTTGAACTCTAATTTCCGAACGTAAGTTTGAAGTTGAATTCATTGTGGATTAAAAATTGTAAATCGCGAGAATTATCTTAACCCCTTGCCATATTTTGACGAGCCCGGCTCGTCGTGAAAATGTCTAGTAACAACATCTCGAGTGTAGACGTTATTCTGTCTTTTAAAATTGGAATACAATTCTAATCTCTTGTCGTAAATATTTAAGCGATCGAGTAAATTTAGGCTCGCGATAGACATCGATTTTCTTCCCCTTCTAAGAAATGATTACAATCGAAAAATTTCTAATCGTTGCAACTGAGAAGAAAATCGTATGCCAAAGGGTTAAGGATTCGCACAAGTTCGGTCATTAGTGTCTCGCGACGCTTTGTCCCGAGTCCGCGCGAAAGAGGTCACCGGCTATTTTCGTTCGACCGTGTAAAAGTGAAAATGATGTGCCCCTAAAGATCCCGGAGCGCGCGTCGAGCGTGCAAAAAAAAATGTCGAGGGCGTAAAAACGCGGCAATAATTGACAAAAGTCCCCGGCTCGATCGTATCTCGCGCATGTAACGATTACCATTCGACGTTCGAGAGGCGTCGAACGAGCTTTCTTGCACGCGCTGTTTCGCTACTTCCGCGCTCGTCGCGTCCACGAGCCTCGGGACAACGAGCGATTCACTTTTTCGCGACGCGTTTCACAATGGCGCGACTTTTGACGCGAAACGCGCGCGCGCGCGACACTCTTCGAAAGCGATCGCCGAACGCCGGGTAAAAATAACGCTGTGCCGGCGAAACGAAACGGATATAAGAATACCGTGGCGCGGCGTGTCCGAAATAGCCTAAGCCGAGTCATTTTCGGAGTCGCCTTTTTTTAACTTCGCTCGGATCGCGGCTAACGGCTCCAACATTTTCGAAATTGTTCGGCGATCGCGAGTTATCCGCGGAGGAACGCAGGAGTTTGCTTCTTTCTCGGACGATTTGGATTTATGACGAATCTAGATCGACTTAGTCGAGAGAATTTTTGGGCTCTTCGGGTACATATTTGGAATCTTCACGGGTTGGAAGATCGCTTTCGGAGCGTTTCGAGAAAGCTTGCGGGATATGTCCGAATTTTCGACGGTCCGAACGCGAAGGGTTCCAACGAAATACACGTTTTCCATAACGGCGGGGCGCGTTTCGGGTTTCCGGTGTTCGGTGACGGCATAATAAGGCGATCGTCTCTCTCGGAGACGCGATTCGCAGGCGCGGATCTAGCACCGGTATCACCCGGAGGATAGAGCTCGGGCAACTGGCGTGTGGGTGTTCCGCGCGAGTTGAAAACTGTTTCGGTCCGGTCACTACCTGACGAAGCCAGACGAATGAAAGTGGTGTGTAACGCGATACACGGGGGAAAGGTGGAATATCTCGGTTACGTTGAACCCGGCCAGGAATCAACGAAACTGGTCAATGGGGCCCCCTCGTCTTGCCCACGGTGTATCGGCGGCGACGGCGACGGCGACGGCAGGAGCATATTCAGCCGCGCGGGTTCGCGACTTCCGCTTCGCGAAAGTCGCTTAACGACGATTTCGATCATCTTTTCCGCGCGCGGAGACGTTGACTCTAATACTCGCGCGCCGCTCCCGAGAGCCGGCCGTCGTCCACGAGCTAAATCTAGTTTAAGTAACGCAATAAAAGATAGAGAAAATTCGCTCGGGATCGAGGATTAACTGTTTCTGATACGCGAGGTTTCTCTCATATCTTCATTTGACGGTGTATACACGGTGGTCCGCAAATCCGCGACACTCCCGCTCGGCTTTGAGAAAACGATCGTCGGCGCGGCGAGGCGAGGCGGCGCGTATGCAAATTTTCGCCGCTATCGAACGCTGGAATTTATTCGCGCGAACCGTCTTCCATCTACGAGAATCGCCGTGTTAGTACCAGGATTTTAACCCTTTCAGTGGTTTATCTCAGCTTCGGAACGCGCGCGCTTGCACGGTTAAGTTTATCTTAGAAAGCGGGCGCATCCGCTGCGAAATTGAAATAAATCACGATAAGACGAGCCGTCATAAAAGCCGTCGTTTCGTTACAAGTATGCTCGATGGAAACATCGAAAGGGTTCGATAGCATTATCAGTTTCTTTTTTTTTTCTTTCTTCCTTTTTTATTCTTTCTCGGTATTTTCAAATTACGCGCGACGATGAATCTTATGGTTTCGTTCGCGCGTCGAACCAGCTGCTCCGAATCTTATTAACGATAAACGCTGTTTCGGACGTTCTATCGGGGCCGATAAATTTTCGGTCGATCGTTTCGCCGTCGTTAGAACCAGCCGAGATTTACGAGTCATCCTGTATATCAATAAATACGGCGTCCCTTCTTTTCTTTTTTTTCGTAGACTTTCTAAGCACGTACATCACACCGGTGAAATGGACGGACATTTGTTTTTTGCCGATCGTGAAAAAGCGATCGTTCTGCGCTAGCGAACGATGCCGAGATACACGTATATCCTTCGCGCTCGTAAACTAGAAATAATGCGACACGGTGTATACTAATTGGTTCTGGTTCGAATGAATCATACGATCGAGACTATCCGACTTGGATTTTACCGACTAAAGTTTACGTCGGTTCGAGGGAAAGCCTCGAGGGAAATCCGACGAATTAAGGAAACGCGATCTTCTGTATTTAACATTGTTTCACACGTGTTCGTGCATTTCAATCGTAGAATATACAATGAACTAATTGCCGAGGCAGTTTCGATAATCGTTGCCTCTGCGCGTCGTTCGACGAGCGAATATTTGTAGAATCAACGATTCGAACGGACCAATTTTTATAATACGAAGACTCGTCCCCTGTTTCAACACTTTCGCCGATAACTGCGACAAAGAAGCGTGTCGCAACAAGTATTCGATATCGTTGACACTCATTTTATATCGTTGATATCGCGGCTCTCGCGTTTACCTCTCGCGGAGCACCCAGTCGAAAGATTAACCCCTTAACGTGCACGCTCGAGTTAACTCGAGCGCGCTAAACTGGCCAAACTGTGCACACTCGAGATAATTCGAGCGGCGTTGTACTTTATGTTGCTATAATTGTTCACACTCGAATGCGATCGAGAATTGAAAATAACAATGTGAAAGCAAAAAAAAAAACAATCGTTTTATTGATATTTATCATTCACATGGGATTGTAAACTATAACACTGACTTATTCAAGTATAAAATATATCCTTTTTCTACTTATCACTTACGACTTATCTCTTCCTTGCGAGCCGCTTTCCGACAGCGTATTCATATTCAGATTCTGATTCGCTCATTTTTCAATATATATTTTACTAAAATATAATGTAAAATAAAATATAATAGTAATAATAATAATAATAATAATAATAATAACAATAATAATAATAATTTATCAAAATCCAAAATTGCAATAAAAATTTTGATTATTTTTGTATTTTTGTAATTTTCTTGCCAAGACAACGTTCTAAATTGTATTTTTACATTTAAAAAGATTGATCTTTTTGGCCGGCCTCTTTCAAAAAAACAGTGCATTAAGGGGTTAACTAACCCACGGGCACAGTCCGTCGCGTAAAAGAGCTACGAAGGTCCGCGGCAGGTCGCGCGAAAATTTATATCGCCGTTTCGCGAAAGTCGTCACGGTGTCATCGATGACAGTTACCGTTGTCCGATCGGGAACGAGAAAAGGGAAAAGAAGACGACGACGAAGAAGACGACGACGACGACGAAGAAGACGTGTCGAGCGCGTAGAATATACGAGCGGTGGACAGATGATTGCGCTTGCGGATCGGCCGGGTAATTAACAATAAGAGGACGCGACCGCACGCGGAAGGAACGATCCCCGACGGGCCAGGAACGGTCCACGGATGGTCCGCGGATGTTGGACGGACGGTGGGCGGGGATGACTTTCAGAAATTTCGATTTTAGTGCCGGGCAGAGAGGCCTCGGATCGAGTTGTAAACGTCCGGACGCTGCGATTTTATGAAGAGTCATTCAGCTTTTCCCTCCCGCGGCAATAAAACATTTCCTGAGCGTGAGTATTAACTGCTGGTAATCGGCCCGCCGTAAATCTTCCGACGCCGCGCGCGTCCGCGTCCGCGTTCGCGTTCGCGGCCGCGGCCAAGTCCGCGCGGGCTTCGCCCGTTTAGGAAATCCACCGCGGATCCCCCCCCTCCTGTCCCCGTCTTTTTCTTTTGTTGCGCAATCCGCGGTCCGAATAGGCGAACGCAGGTGGACGAAACTGGGACGAGACTGGACGACGCTGGTTTCGCGGTCCGCGCCGAGCCGAGCGGAGCCGCGCCGGTGAAATCGCTCTTATTCTGGAATGGAACGCGAACGCGTCAAATTGTAAAATTGTAAAATTGTCGACGAAAATGGGAAACCGGTATCTCATCTTTTCTCTTTCTGCTTCGACGAAGAACGAGAGGAAGTACGTCTTATCAGTGGACTTGCGGATTTTTATGGAAATTCTCATTTTTAGATCGTCGTTTTACAGAAATTGCGGTTCAACGAAAGTTTCTCTCGTTAACTAAACGATTCCTTGCTGTCGTAAGACGATAGACACGTTACTGGACCACGCCAATTTATACGCGTAAAGATCCGCATAATTATATATATATATATCAATTAATTATATATATATCAATAATTATATATATCAATAATTATATATTATCAATTTTTTCGAGTACAACGTTAACGCTACAGCATACAGTAATGTCCCTCTAATTGACGCTCAGGTTGTCCGCAAAAATGAAAAATTTGGGAAGAGGAGATACGACTAATTTGAGTCTTGCGCCTCGTTTTTATAATTACCAATTCTCAAGAACTACAAAAACGAAGCGCAAGGCTCGAATAATCGTGTCTCCTCTTCCTCGAATTGTCCATTTCTGTACACAACCTGAGCGTCAATAAGGGAGTCATTACTGTGTAACGTTTCGCACGGATCTCGTCTAGATAGTCGCTTTCGATATTCTAAATTATTTCCGTCGTCGACGATTGCGTTCGTTCCGCGGCCAACTCCGCGTCTCGTAAAGCAACGTTCGAGTGCCAGAATGAATCGCGGAAGATCTCCAACTGGGCTTATCGTCGATCCCGTATAGTATTACAATTTAATACAATCTGTACATAGTTTATCGCTCTTTCATTCTTCTTCGACGCTGTGCTCGCGCGTCGCAACTTCCACTTACCGTTCGCAAAATTACCGAGCCGCTCGATTTAAGCGGAATGATAATATCGAGTTTCTCTGAAATTTCAAATGGTTTACGCTCGTTAGATCGCGGCGACGCGGCGGTATAATGATAACAATTCGGTCTGTCACCCCGTTTCTCCTCTCGCATCGCATCGCATCGCATCCATCGCTCGTTACAACAGCGGTGAGTTACTGTTACTGCTTTCGCGAGAGGGTTAGGAGGGAAAGGTGAGAGCCCGGTGGAAACGGTATCGCTCTAAAACTAGGAGTAATAACACTGTAACTCATTGTCAGTGGTCGTGTAATAACAGCGGCTTCCCGCGGAGGCGGTGGCGAGGCCGTTTTCGCGGAAACGCGTCTCGTTCGCGAGAAACGCGCGGAAACCAGAGAAACGCCGGCTCGTCGCGTCGATCCTTTGCATACGAATCTTTCGTCGCTTTCGTCGCCGACCAATGATAAGTTCACGCTTGTCAACTTCGTTTCGCGCGCGTCTGAAATAGACGCTGCTCGAAAGCGACTTAACTGTGAATCGCGGACGACGCGCGGTACAGTTATCCGCGTAAAAAAAAAGATAAGTTACGCTCCGTAAAAATCTCGCGGCGCTCCGAATCGACGGACGTCGAAAGCTCGTCGAAGATGGAACGTCGAGTCGAATCATTTTCCCCGAGGAACGCGGAATCCATTTTCGTTTTAGACAGCTACCACCAATTACGGTCTCCGTTGAAACTCGAGTATCCGCTTGGTTCCTCTGTCGCCGCGGCCGTTCGTTACCGACGGTAGCGGTTTTTTTGTTCCCCGGCCGGTCGCCTGTGCCAAGGTACCGAGGTACGTGCACTTGGCAGCTACATTGTACGGGTTAGTCAGTTGCATAAGACGACCGAAGAGAGGAGGCCGTCCGCGGGCATGCCGTGACGCGGCTCGCCGGCAGATTTTTCCGCTTCCACCGTTGTCCCTGAAAGCTTCTTCCGTAACGAAACAATGCCCCTTTTCAAGGGCGGCCGTCTCACGCTTAGAAATACCAGTCACGTGCTCTATTACACGGCAAGATTCTAATTAGAGGGAGAATGGAGAAGAGAGTAGCTGGATGTCGAGAGGAGCAGGATTTTTTCTCGATGACGGGGGACACGACCATAGCTCGTCGTCGCGCCGGCACCGAGGGGTCTCGACCGTTAAGATTCGTTCTTCGCCGTAACGTTTCATCGTTCTATGCACGGCGGGAAATTGTTCGACAAAAATTAGCTGCTAATTAGACCGCGAGACCACCGCGTTCTGAAATCGCCGCAATCGTAATCGGTCCGATTCGGTTGGACACAGAAATTGGTCACAGCAATTTCCTCCTAATTCGCGCTCGGATCGCACATAAAAGTGGACAATTTTAGTGCTTCAACTTTTAAAATTCTGTAGTACTTTGGACGCGTCGATTGTTTTTGACCAATTTTGGAAATTCATCTTCATCGTAATATATTCGAACAAACTGAACTCCGACCGGAATGTTTTAGATGCGAAAGAGTTCCAATATTATCCACTATGTGGATAGATTTAACCTTTTCCAAACGAATGGCGACTCCAAGGCGCCATTCAAAATAATTTTATTAATCAAATTTGTTCGTATTTGAAGAACTGTTGAAAAGAAAAACTGTTTCAACAATCGCAAATTCAATTTCATACGTATAAAATGCATTAGGTTATATAAAATGGAAATACAGTGGATCGGAAGAACTGTATTAAATTTTGCGTTAACACGTTCCGTGCCGAGCTTTTTTTACTCGAATCTTCACACTGATATTTTACTAAAACTTGATGTATTACGTGCAATTATTAATTCTCGTACACATAACAACGTAACAAAAACTTATCAACGCCCATTCTTGCGGCGGAAATTGATTCTTCGGTTCTAAATTTCTTGTAAACAATTTGTTCAGTTCACTAAGTAAACATGCAAGCGTGTACCATCGATGGTACACGTGGCACGGAACGTGTTAATCCTGGTATCGATGCTCAAAATTCACTGCCGCGTTCGCCGATACGCCCGACGAGTAAATCGATCGAGAACTATTGGGTTGGCAACTAAGTAATTGCCGATTTCAGTTATAAATGACTCTCACTCCCATTTTTATGATATCCGTAAATGTTATATTATAAAATTATTATTATTATTATTATTATTATTATGTTATTTTTTATTATCCCTGAATGCTAGCAACTGGACAAATTGAATGCAGCGGTCAAGGAAAAGCGACCAGAATTGGTCGATCGTAAAGGTGTCATTTTCCAGCAGGACAATGCTAGGCCGCACACGTCATTGTCCACTCGGCAAAAATTTATGGATATTGCTTGGGAATTGATGTTACACCCACCATATAGCCCTGATCTCGCGCCATCGGATTACTACTTATTTCGATCACTGGACAACTCCCTTCGTGGTAAAACTTTGAATGACGATGACGCTGTAAAATCTCACTGAACTCAGTTTTTGGCCGAAAAGGATCAGATTTTCTACGAGCGTGGAATTTTCAAGTTGTCGGAGAGATGGCAAAAGGTCATCGAACAAAATGGAAAATACATTACAGATTAACACGTTCCGTGCCGAGCTTTTTTTACTCGAATCTTCACACTGATATTTTACTAAAACTTGATGTATTACGTGCAATTATTAATTCTCGTACACATAACAACGTAACAAAAACTTATCAACGCCCATTCTTGCGGCGGAAATTGATTCTTCGGTTCTAAATTTCTTGTAAACAATTTGTTCAGTTCACTAAGTAAACATGCAAGCGTGTACCATCGATGGTACACGTGGCACGGAACGTGTTAATCTAGCTTCGAGAGTGCAAAGGGTAAAACCTTTTAGTTTCGGTTGAATTGATTAAATTGCTTTGACTTTTTGTGGGAATTTTGGTGGTCGACGATTTTCGCGGACGACTTTCGTCGACTCGATTTAGACAATGATTTCGCGGTCGAACGATAAGGAAGCGTTGTTCTCTGTACCGCCGAGAGTTGCTATTATTATTGTCCGGTGATGTTGACAGATTTCTATATTCAAGTTGGTTTAGGAACGGCGCGGACGACGGTTCCCGGTCACCGTTCGAGATAATGACCGCTTCTGGTCGTCTCCCGGCGTATCATTATTTCCGCCGCGAGGGTACGCGCGTCCTTTTCCTCGGAGCAATGACAAACAGAAGTAATTTGAATGTTAGCCGGCGCGATCGTTACACGGGCTTACATAGACTTCAATTTTCCACGGGGCATAGCACGATGTTTAGGGGTAATAAAGGGCGGCGCGGGCCGTTTTAATACTGTAACGGGGTGTTGCCCAGGCTGTTCCGCTGTCGCGAACAATTTTATCGCGCCGCTATTCCTCTCTAAAACTCCCATAAATGCCCGGCGGACACGCACTCGCCGGTCAAATTAATTTCTGCGGCGCGCGTCGCTCCCCGGATGCGAGTTTCCGAGCGCGCTCGCTTAGTTGTTCCTCGAAACGCCGCGATCGTTAATTAAACGCCCGTCGTTGTAAATTCAAGCCGAAAGTTTCCTTGATCGTCAAGATTTATATTTACGGACTCTGCGCAGATTTCTCGAATGCCATTGAACGCGCGTATTAACGAGACCAACAGCATTTTCCTCGCCTCTTTGCGATAAGCAGTCTTTCCGTTTTTTATTTCTTTTTTTCTGAAACCTAATTCTCTCTAATTTTCCTTCAACTTGTAAGCAAAACTCGACAATTTGGGAAAAGGAGATGCAATTGTTCGAGCATCGCGCCTCGTTTTCATAATTGTCGACAATCGACGGCTATAAAAATGAGCCGCGATCCAAGAAACGGAGATCGAGTTTCCCATGCGGAATGGGAAACGTGTGGCGAGCATAGATCGAAATAGGACCAGTTACAGGTTGAAATCGGTGCGCGCCGTGGACGCATAAAGATCGTCGGACCAATGGCAGCAAATTAATGAAACGGTCGGTTTAATGGCGGGCAGGTTGTAGCGGGAACAATCGGGTCGCGCGCGCGTGTAACCGCGGAACGGGAAACGGCGGAGAGCGGCAAAGCGGAGTCGAGCAATCGTGGGTCACATTATTAGCAGAGAATATCGGTATCCGCGAAAGCGAATAGCGGCGGATCGTTATCTGGCGCACGGACACGGCGAGACATAACTTGACCGAGACGATCGTCGCTTATCCCGTGGGATCGCGTGGGCGTTAAAGCGCGTGGTTCTCGCCCACCTGAATCGATTTCAAATGGACACCACGACCGTCCGAGGCTCGTTTCGTCCTATCCGAGTGTCCTGTTAACGGTCCCGCCGCTAAAAAAGTACACCCGATCCCTTTTTACCCCTGTCCCTTTTACGACTTTCCGCGTGTCCGATCCCGAGAGGCTGCCTCGCGCTGCTCGCGTTCGCGATAATCATTAACTCGGATATTTGAATCGTTAATTAAACCGCCGAACGAACGCTCGGCCGAATGGTAGCCCCGCTCACGGTGGACCAACTTTTTATTTTCAATTATACGGGCCCCGGGCCCCGGTCGTCGCGCCGCGCCGCGCCGCGCGCCGTTTCGATCGCGGACGGTCCGCAGCGGAACAAGCTTTTTTTCGATATTTATTTTTCTTTCGGGACGTTTATCGAGCTGCTTGATAATTATAGTAATCAGAGCGCGGCCGAAAAGGGGACACACCGGATTCGGTATATATTCGCGAATGCGTTCGGTGGCCGGTAATTGGGTGGACCGCGGATTTCGAGCATCGGTGACATAATCGAATCCGTGGAATGCCAATCTGTGAAGTAATTGGAACGATTTCAGATATTTCCTTACAGTTCCGTTTCGTTCGCGTTTCCGGCAATCCACGTGAATACTTGTTTACGCGAATATTTGTTTTCTCGATCGAATGAAAATATTAACGAAGGAGGCGTCAAATCGTACCGCAGCAGCGAATCGATTATTTGCTATTGCTTTTCGGAACGAGTGACGAAACGCGGGTCGCACGTTGTTCGAAGTATCCGAGAAGCAACCGTAAACATTGGCAGTAGTGTTGCGTGTTCGCCAATTAAAGTTGGTCAGCGGAATGCGCGATGCTGTCTGCAATTGGCCGTTTTCCTCGAACGCGCAACTCCTTGTTGAACAATTTTATGCAAACCTGTCCTATCCTTAAGTTCGTATTAAATTCAATTCTGTACAAAAAAAAATAGGAAATTTCTCGTCTGCACCTGGAATCAAATTAGACCAAAGTTGTATCGTTCAATACGTTGCGCTAGAATGCACCGTTATTCTAGCGTAATTATTATTATTATCGTTATCAGATACTTTTGGTCGTATATAATTATTTGAACAAAATCTTATCTATAAAATCAAACAGTATAGATTATTAATATTGGATGTATTCGAGCGTTGTTCCTTCCTTCGTTGCGGCAACAGTCGAGGAAAGAGGGCAACTGCTAATGCGATAATACTGATAAAGATAAAATCTATTAGGTTCATTTAGCAGATTACTAATTAAACTATCGTCCAAACTTTAGATATCAATGTTTTAACACGTTGACTGCCACGCGTATTTACAACAAAATCTCCTACAGGCCACCCGTGCCGCAATAGGAAGCGTGCGCTGTTAATTCGTGTCTGTTTCTGTTCCTGCATGAACAGTTGGAATCTTTGCCGAGTACCGAATGGTATAACTTAACCCTAGAAAGATAACCATATGACAACGTACGTAAAAGATAACCATACGCTTCAGAGGCGCATGCTTTTCTAAGGCGTCAATTTTATACTAACAATGGATATTTATTTAAGTTAATCTAGTCATTTTAAAGGTTTGGCATTATTGTAAAAATAAAATGCATTTATATTATATTTTTTTATATTTTAAGTAATTTTAAACTTAAATCACTAGACCTCTATGAAAAATTAACAAAAATCAACAGTCTTCGCAGGCGCCTCTGCGACGTAGGTTATCTTTCTCGGGTTAAAATCTCTGCCCTTATTTTTTTTCAATGATGAAAACAGATCGTATTGCCCGGAAGGAGAAGCATAAATAAAATTACATCGTCAGATTCTGATTCGGATACTGATAAATATAATCTTAGTGATAATGAATGTTATGAAGATACTATCGACGAGATTTTACGAGAATTGGTCATGGAAGAAGAAAGAAATGTTGATGATACCGAGGAAGCTACAGTTCAAATAAAAGATACGAAATGGACCGATCAGAGGCACGAGCATATCTGGAAAAACAAACAACTTTTTGTCCAAGCTGTCCTGATCAACCTCAACTTTGCAGAGAATGTTTTAATGTTATACACTGCGAATAATTTTTTTTAATAAACCATTTTTATAAGAATTCAATAGTTTCATCACGTCCTGTAGAATATTTGTCGACATATTTTCGGAAATCCTTTGTAAGTAGTCGAATCAGCGTCACCCGAATTACGGGTGACGTGGCCTGATGAGAACTTTTGCTGTCACCCGAATACGGGTGACGCGGCAGTCAACGTGTCAAAGAAGGAACCAGATTTCCATTTACGACGCACCTCCAAATAATTAGTCGAACGAGGCTCGTCGATCGAGGTGTCGACATTGTCGAACCGACGGAACGATCGGTGTCGTTTGTTGTTAAAACAATCGTCCAGATGATGTCATCGTGTAATCAGTTTGTCGGTAATGAGTTGCGCGACTTTTCCAGGAATTGTTGTGGTATTCGCCGCGCGGAACACACGTTGCCCCACACGAGCGTTACATTCGCGCCATTTCATAACACACACGGCTCGTCTCGGGCCGGGCCGGCCCGACCCGGCCCGGCGACGCGGGGCCATTACGTCGCCGGTGCGTGTGGGCCCCGCGTTGCACAATCCGATGCACTCGCGCGTCGCGTCGGGCTCGCACGGCGCACGCAATTCCGGCATCGCGAATACAATCGATCGATAAATATTTATGAACGATCGGAGCCGCGTTATCGCGCACGCCCCTCGACGCTGCGCCCCTCGGCCCCGCGCGCGCGTCATTGTCATCGCGGATGTCCCGTCACCGAAATCGTCACAATGGCACCGGGTGTCGCCTGCCTTGACTCGAGAAATCGTCAGGCGATCCCGACGGGACAACGAGGGTCAAACACGGAGCAAAATTTATGATCGGTTTATGCTGATTTCGAATCTCGTTGCTCCTTTTCGACGCGCGTCTAGCTCTCGTTCTATTCCGCTCGTTCGGCTGCCAATCTTTTTGCGACCTTTTTTGCCGGAACGTTGAGAAATGATCCGTCGAAATGGGCGCACAGGGAACGGCCGTGTCTATTCCAATATGAAATATGAAACGAACACTTTTTATTTAGCTCGTTCAGGGTACCATTCTTGTGTGGAAGTCGAAAGATGGCGATCTTCGTTTTACCGAATCATTTTTTCGCGAATCGCAACGTTACTTGCGACTAATTGGACAGTGTGATTGAGGCGTCAGGTGGACGCTGCCACGAGCAAATGCGTATTCACCTTCTTCCGGTATCGTCTCGAAGTGTTTTCATCGTTCTCGAATATTTCGAATGTTTAATCGAGGTTCCGAACCTCGATAGCAGGTAGCATTCTCCGAGTTACGGGAGACCGTAGGCTTCGTGTGCCGCTAGTTTCGGATAGTTGGCGGGCTGGTATCCGCGGATTAATGACGCGGGGATGCCTAAGAAATTGAAACATCGACGCGTATGAAAATGAAGAAGGCGGCTTTCGCGCACGGTTCCCGGTGCCTCGCCGTGTTTCTTTGGCCTTTATTTACGAGCACGTTACACGCAATGTTAATTCGACAGATTTGACCGTAAATAACGACCGTAAATACCTGGCCGACGGAGTATATATTTATCTCCGGCTATAAAATTCAGTCCCGCCGGATGTATGTAACCGTGCTTCGCGAAGATGCCTGGAATTTGCCAGCGCGCCTAGCCTAGGGAACAAGATTAACGCGGTGAATTTCGTCGAGCCGTTTCTCCTACGACGCGCGTACCCTGCGCCGCGCAGGGCGAGCGTGGTTATTACCGCGGACGCCCCAAATACTGCGGTATTTTATAAGAGCGATAACATCTAGCATCTTACGGCGTGTAATCGTCCGAAAACGAATCTCGTCGTTTTTCACGCGTTCGACGTCGATAATTTGCGACGTCGATAACACGCGAGCAACAGCAGTCGCAGTTCTAACCTTTTAGGTACGGCTGAATTCTGCGCGAGGCTATTTCTCTGGACGGCAGAGTCTGATGTGTACTGTACAGAGTCTGATACTGTATATACAGGGAGTCCCAAAAATGTCTCGCAATCCGAAAGTGGCGGGTTCCTCAGGCTATTTGAAGCAACTTTTTCCTTTAAAAAAATTTTCTCCGAGGCACCGTTAACGAGTTATTAACGAAAAACAGTGACCAATGAGAGGCGAGCTCAGCTGGCTCGAGGCGATCGAGCCAATGAGCGGAACTGGGCTTCGCGCGCTGGTTGGTTGGGCCGCCTTGCGTCAGCCGTACTCGATTCTTATTGGTCATTGTTTTTCGTTAATAACTCGTTAACGGTGCCTCGGAGAACATTTTCGTAAAGGAAGAAGTTGCTTCAAATGATCCGAGGAACCCGCCATTTCCGGATTGCGAGACATTTTTGGGACATCCTGTAGACTGTTGTAAATCGATGTGAAGACAAAAGAAGTGTGAAACAATGCGTATGAAGACGATTATTTTGTTCGAACGATGAGCGAGTGAGCTACTAGAGCAAGCCACTATAGTGGCGCGTCGTTCAGAGAGATGACATCCGCGAAAGCCACTATAGTGACGCGTCGTTCAGAGAGATGACATCCGCGAAAGCCACTATAGTGGCGCGTCGTGCCTAAAAGGTTAATCGACCGAACACGACTATCTGCGAAAGACGATATTTTCTGCCGATTTTGGTTTCAAGAAATGATTGATCACGAAGCGATTTTCTCTAGCGGTAGAGACGATCGGAAACGAAACGAAAATGTAGAATCGATCCGTAGCATTGCGAAAAATTCACGGAATCCGTTGTTTGAAAATCGAAGAAGTCTGTTTAGAGAAGCAGCCCGCGGAAGCATAAATTCGAGAAGGGAAACGAAAATTACGCGTGCGATAAAACCTAATGTTCGAACAGATTTACGATTGTTCTACTTCGAAAATGGAACGTCGAGCATCGATTCGACGAAGAAAAAGCAGCGATCATTTTTACATAAGCCTGGGAACAACGGTACATTTACGAGTCACAAATTAAAGCTCCCGCGAAGCCGATACGATGTTCCAGTTACTGTGGCAGATTACGTAACGGCGCCGGGGATGCCGACAGATTTTCATTGAGAGTTTTCGGAGAACGGCGCGCGCCACGAGCCGTCAATTCGAGCGTGAAAATAATCAAAAATCGACGCCGGCTCCCGGCGTGCGCGCAGACGAGCGCGCCCGATTTTCGCGAATCGGTATCAAAGTTCGAATCGAACGCGAATCAGCGTTCACGATTCTTCGAATCTGTCGTTACGAGAATTTCGGAAGACTCGATGAATTAACTCTTAGGGGACCAAAACTATTTATTTCCAGTTTACACACTGCCAAGTCCAGACTGTTTTTCACACGAATACCACGTCACCAGACTGTTTTTCACATTAATAACTCGTTAACGGTGCCTCGGAGAACATTTTTGTAAAGGAAAAAGTTGCTTCAAATGGCCTGAGGAACCCGCCACTTTCATATTACTAGACATTTTTGGAACACGCTGTATATATAGTATCAGAGTCTGCACAGTACACATCAGACTCTGCCATCCAGAGAAATAGCTTCGCGCAGAATTCAGCCGTACCTAAAAGGTTAAAAATGGTTGCTCGCAGAGCAATCTCGGCAGTTTTCGCGATCGCGCGGCATCTCCGTTTTCGCATAATTCTTCCCGACAGCCGACTGTCTCGTTTCCCGTATCTATCACGTGGCCTAGCCACCATGTGGTCCTGCGTTCCATCTTCTCTCCGTCGTCGTCCTCTCCTCTCCTCGACGACGACGGCGACGCCGACGTCAAAGAAGAAGTAGAAGAAGAAGAAGAAGAAGACGAAGACGGAGAATAAAAATAGATAAATAAGAATCCGTGTCACGTCGGATGACAGACGTCCGCGACGGGTTTCCATGGACCGATCGCGCCAATTATAGTCACCGTGGATGCCACCCGGCGTTTAGCAGATCGGGAAGGGTTCACGGCCGCGTTCACCTTCGTCGAACCCGCGAGACTAATGCGCTTAGACCTTCCTATATAGCGATCCCGATGATCACGATCCCGTCGATCCTGTTCCCCGGTAATAATTACCGGCTGGCTGTCAGTGCCGGGTCAATGGGAAACCATTGGAACCGCCACGAGAATCGACAGCTTCCGCGGGTCGTTAAACCTGAAACGTTCTCGCCGCGCCGCCGAGCCGCGCCGTCGCGGCCGCGGCCGCTCTTTTCGTCGTGATCGATGCATTAGCAATTAGAACTGCCCTTTCAGCCACGGAATCTTTCGTCCGACGATGTACCAGCTCTCAAATCTGATCTTTATGCCTGCGGTACGATCGATTATCCCGAAAGCAATCGTTAATTACGATTCTCGATCGTTGGCCAACGGCTCTCGCGATCGTTTCAGCGATTTTCGTGGAAAAGTATTATCAAAACTGCCGAACTGTTCGATCAAAAACTGCCTTGTTCGATTATAAAGAACACAAGGTAGATAGGAACGTACGTCTTCGTTCAATAATTCCAATAAATTAAAGAGAACGTAAGAACTTTCTTAAATTCTTCCCAATTCTTTATTTCTCTCTATTTTCTCTCTAGCGTATTTCGACTGGTCGATTCTTGTCCGTGCGAGTTCGCAATTTACTAGAATGATCTTGCGGACATTTTATCCCTCTAATACCTAATCTAATACCTTTAATATCAATCGATTGTCACCTTAATTCCGAATAAAGTGCAAAGTTTCTATCGTTCAAATGGTTGCACGCTTGCTTGCCCGTTCTGCATCGGCGCAAGAATTACCCGAACAGCGTAGACCTCTTTCCGAAGCATAAGCTGCAAACAATCGTGTAAACATCCACGAAATTGTTTCACGCGATCCCACGCATTTCCGAACACGTACACGCGATAATTATTTACCGAACGCATGGAAATAGGACGCGATTAGGTTCTCCGACGAGCCAAGCGCAATTGCGGCTTTCATTTTCTAAACACATGCAACTTCTCTGTTTCTAAAACCGACTGAAATGGTCCCAGTGACCCTAATTGAACTCCGATTCGCGGACGGAGATTATGAGAGCTGTAGTTAGCGACCGAACAAGGCAGAGCCAGGCGGCGCGGCGCGGCTCGCCGGCTTTGCTCTAAACTCGTAAGAGAAATTTCACGATGCCACGGTATTTTTCGGTGCCTCTGATTTCACCGTTAACGGAAAAACAGCGTGTGCAAACCGCCGCGTAAAAGTGCCGATGCTTAACAAGCTTGTTTCCGTTCCGCGTTTGTTCGCGGCGGCTAATTATCGCGCGCGTCTTTTTCCACGCTCCGATAGCCGTGAGAACCTTGAATACAAAAGTGTCCGGCGATACTCGGCGTTTCAGTATTTCGATGCTCGTCTTCGATCTTGCAATGGTGCCATTGAAAATTAGCTCGATCGAACAGCTCTGTTCTCTGTTCTCAATGCGAGGAATTTAATATGCAGACTTTTAACGCGAACTATTTACATAACACGAAGCATTTAATACGAACAGTTTAACGTAGAGACTTTTAATCGACGCGTTTAATGCGAGGAATTTACTGTAAAGGCTTTCAATGCGAACTATTTATATAATACGAGGCATTTTTAATACGAAAAATTGAACATAGAGGCTTTTAATCGACGCTTTTAATAGACGAATAATTTAATACAAAGACTTTTGGTACGAACTGTTCGATATAAAGCATTTAATACGAGCCTTCTTAACCCTTTTAGTGCCGGAGGCCGATATATCGGCTCTTGCTGCACTGGCGAGAAGTGCCATAGCCGATATATCGGCCCGCGCTTTGTAGCGCTTTATAATAACAAAATTTTACACATCTACAATATATAAATATAAATATAAATATAAATATAAATATAAATATAAATATAAATATAAATATAAATATAAATATAAATATAAATATAAATATAAATATAAATATAAATATAAATATAAATATAAATATAAATATAAATATAAATATAAATATAAATATTGATGTTATTATAATGAAGTATTATGCAAAATTATATCACAAATATATCTATGACAACATAATTTTGTTTCAGCAATGTTATATTACCTATAACAATTACATATTTCGGAAGAGATAATCCGTCCGATGCTTACCATGTACCTTCGAGTTATTTTTTATGTTTGTTATGCAATATTATTTATCTTGTTACAAAATATATCAGAAGTGCAAAGTATATACTTTGTAATAAATGATCTATATAAAATTATGATGAAAAGATGACTTTTTGTATGTGCAAATACGTTTTGTAAGAGAGAACTGGACTTTTACTTTCTTTATGATCTTTTATACCTTCGTTGTTTATATAATTTTCACTGAATATAGAAAATCTAGCGTCATCGTTCTGTTCTCTATTTCGTCCTTAATTTACTGCTTTTTCAATCATGTAAATAGTGTTTCTTGTTCGGTTTTTATAAGCATTTTCCCAAACCCTAGTAAAACCGTGAAATTCGGCCGGTCATTCTCGCATAGGCACCTCTTTCTCGCATGGCACTGAAAGGGTTGATTGCCAAAAATGTCAGCAAGTCTGAAACGATGCAACGACATCGTCTTGAATCGTCTTCCACCTCTGATCGATGTTGATGTTTCTAATCAATTTCGCACCGCGAACTTTTGCACGGCGAAAGAAACTCCGCGCAGCAAAATAGAAAACAGTTCGAAATTGTCGAAAGTCGACAGGCGCCGGGAATCGTCTGAAAAGTGCCGTGACTCGGAGAGAGAGACGATTAATTACCGAGGTGGCCCAGCATGGAGCCACCGTTCGAACAGGAAGAAGCGAAACGGTCTTTCCACTTGTACGACCACTGGAAACAATCGAAACTCCTTCTCGGAAGTCTTTTAGCATCGGCGATCGGTCGGAAGGTCAGAGGTGAGGCTGCGAGCGTGCCTCGAAAATAGAACGTATCCGCGGCGGTTAGATAGCAGTTTAACCGTTTCTATTTCAATTATCGCGACGGCGGCGGCGGCGGCGGTTCTAGCTCGGCAATTTGCTGGGTTTAATCGTCGCCGGATCGCCGGATCGCCGGCACGAATTTATAATTCGTAATGTCTGCGAGCGGAGAGCAAAGTGAAACGTCCGTCAGATCTAGATCGGAACTTTCCAGCCGACCGCTCGTTACTGGAATGTTGATTAACGTGTTAATTAACCGGCGCGGTGCGGTGCGAGCCGAGCCGAGCCGAGCCGACTCGACTCGACTCGACTCGAGCGAAGCCGGAAAAGCAATCGACGCTTCGACGAACGGGAAGACGCGTCGTTTTTCCTTTCCGCTTGGGAAAAAAACGGCGAATAAAGGACAAATCTCGCGGCGCGCATTCGACGCGGCCGCGCTCGTCGAGCGCGCCGGAAACAGGTGGATCGAATTTTGACCCCGAAAGTGAAATCGAACTTCTTCCTCCTTCGGCGCGGGGGAAAACTGGCTCGCTGCCGGCCGACATGCCACTTACGTAAGCCGTAAACCCGGGGAAAAATTCGCTGTAATTATCGGCCATTTTTTCGGACTTTCTAAAGCGGCTAGGCGTCGCGTCACGGCGCGGCGCGGCGCGGCGCGGAGCGGCGAGGCGTGGCGAGGCGAGCCGCGACGATGAGCACGGTAATTGAGCAATTTGGTACGGGACCCGGCCGGAACTAAGAAACCCGACTTTTGCCCGGCCGTCCGCTGAACTACTTCTTTTTCTAGGGCACTCCGAGAGCCTTCTTTTACTTTCTTCGCCATCGAGTAGAGAACGTTTGCTCGTTTCCCGTAGGTCAGCGATCTTTTTCCGACAGCTTTTCGGTCTTCGCTTCTTCCGAAGGATTCTTCGATTCGTAACTGGGAAGCGTGCGCGCGCGCGCGCGCGCGTCGAGATACCGCTTTCGCGTGGAATTTTTATGAGCGACGCGAAACGGTCGAGACCCTAATGCACACGCCGCGGTAAACATTTTCCGAAGTTACGTTCTTCCACGCGCGTATCGCAATCTATTTATAATCAGACTATCCGGCGAGATTATGTAGAAGTGCGGCACCGGTTGCAACAAGTTAACCGTACCTTAGCCACTTTTCACCTTACATAATTTCTCTATTCTCCGAGTCATGAGTACGCTTCGAACAGATCGCAGATTCTATTAATACCGTGAGGCACAATGTGTCGGGGAACTGCCGATAAACTGCAACTTCCATCGACTCTCGAATGACGGCCGCCGGAGTACGTTCGAACCCGGAATTACGAATATTGATAATCTAGTTCTCTCCGAGTTCTAATTTCGTAGCAGTCGTATATGATTATTAACACGTTCCGTGCCACGTGTACCATCGATGGTACACGCTTGCATGTTTACTTAGTGAACTGAACAAATTGTTTACAAGAAATTTAGAACCGAAGAATCAATTTCCACCGCAAGAATGGGCGTTGATAAGTTTCTGTTACGTTGTTATGTGTACGAGAATTAATAATTGCACGTAATACATCAAGTTTTAGTAAAATATCAAAGTGTGAAGATTCGAGTAAAAAAAGCTCGGCACGGAACGTGTTAACTGTTCACGCTTAGCCAACCGAATGGGCAGATCTCGCCGTTTTAAATTCCGTCGATCGACGACCGAATGGATGATCAATGAAAAATTAAATACGAACGCTGAAGAAGTAATCGATGCCATATATAAGTTTGCTTCGTAATTTTTGTTTAATAGAATGAAATATTTTAATTTTATGAACATTTTTGAGGTCCCCAGCGCGGTCGCGATAAGCGTTAACCCCTTAATGCACAGTTTTCTTGAAAAAGGCCGGCCAAAAAAAATCAATTTTTTTAAATGTAAAAAAACACAATTTAGAACGTTGTCTTGGCAAGAAAATTACAAAAATAGAAAAATATTAAATATTTATACAATTGGTATGATTTCTAATTTTCAGAATATTACTACTATTATTATTATTATTATTATTATTGCTATTATTATTATTATCATTATTGCTATTATTATTATTGATATTATTATTATTATTGATATTATTATTATTATTGCTATTATTATTATTATTATTATTATTATTATTATTATTATTGCTATTATTATTATTATAACACAGCGCCACGAATGGCGCGTATTGGCGGCTTCCTCTCCGAAGTAATGTGATAAACGGTTCCGGAGGGGAGTTTCAGTCGCGAGAGAAAAAAGGGATTATTATTGCTATTATTATTATTATTATTATTATTATTATTATTGTTATTATTATTATTATTATATTTTATTTTACATGAAATGTTAGTAAAATATATATTGAAAAATGAGCGAATCAGAATCTGAATATGAATACGCAGTCGGAAAACGGCTCGAAAGGAAGAGATAAGTCGTAAGTGATAAGTAGAAAGAGGATATATTTTATACTTGAATAAGTAGGTGTTATAGCTTACAATCCCATGTAAACGATAAATATCAATAAAACGATTATTTCATTTTGCTTTCACATTGTTATTTTCGATTCTCGATCGCATTCGAGCGTGAAAAATTACAGCAACATAAAGTACAACGCCGCTCGAATTATCTCGAGTGTGCACAGTTTGGCCAGTTTAGCGCGCTCGAGTTAACTCGAGCGTGCCCGTTAAGGGGTTAATATCGAACCTGATGAAAGAATTAACTTTGGTCCCGATAAAGAGATCCTAACGATACGCAAACGCGAATGAATGCGATCGAATGGATCCGCGATTAGAACGTATCAGTTATGCGTGTTGCTTCTCGATGAATCGGAGCGCGCGAACGTTCGACGGTTTAATAAAATGGTGTTTTCGTTGGTTGTTCTTTCAGGAAAATGGTTGTCTCTACTCTCACATCCGGTGGGGCGAGGCTTTCGTGGTCGTTTACAGCGTGACGTGTAAGCGAAGCTTCCAGGAAGCCCGTGGACTGCTCAAGCAGCTCGCTGATTTACGTCTACCATCCTATTTCACCGCCCTGCTGCTTGGCAACAAGAGAGATCTGGATCATGCTCGGTGAGTGTTGAATCAAGTTCCTAGGAGATTAGCAACCGGCCGAATTAAAGGTCACATTCCCCGTGGAAATCGGCGTGATTTGCTCGGCGGCGACCGCGGCGCCGGGTTGATCGGATTATTCGTGCGTTTCGCGGAATTCCGCGTGCATTCAAGGTCACCTCGAAGGTCGTCTCGCACAATTCCGTGGACTCGTTCCGTTGGAATTAACGGGAACTCGCGCGTTTCTAATTGAACGGCTCCGCGGGCGATCGCGAATTCAATTCCGTGCCACTTTCCGCGAGAGGATTTATTCGTCGTTGTCACTTTCGTCAAGGTCGCGCGAAATTATCGCCGTTCGTCGAATCTATTCCAACGTTCGTATTCGATAAAACCGCGCTACCTTGGAGATAATAGGAGGCTGACGAAATGCCGGAAGCTACTCGAAGTCCGAGTCACTTTTCGATTACGATAATAAATCGCTTTTCGGTTTTTCCAAATACGATAACTCGCAAAAAATACCGAAATCACTTTCGCAACGAGCCAATATATTAACACTTTATCGTCCGGTCGTGGTTGAGGCTGCCACTCAGTAAGGACTGGCTTAGTCGCGCGCGCATTTGCTCCCAGTACCGGCTAAATTTTCGCTATTCATTGTGTTGTGCTTATTCCTTTAAAAATAATAATAAATAATAATAATTATTATAATTATAATTCATAAGGATATGGGGAGGTCAGCATACAGGAGGTCAGCTACTAACAAAACAGTAAAGAAGCGAAAACCGTCGATAGCTAAAAGTCGATTAATAGGCTATCGGTCGATAAGCATTGGCAATCGAAAAGCCGATTGATAGGCTAGCGGTCGATAAAGTGTTAAGTTGGAAACTATGAAACGGCCGTTGAATCGTGTAAATCGCGTTTTGTTTCCATCTGTGGTTTCGGAGAAGAATAAAATAAAAATGGAATACAAGGACAAAAAGAAATTTAACGAAACGAGTAAGATGAATACCTTTAAAATTTATAAATAAATTCACATTACAAATTTAATATACAGGGTTCCCCGGAAAGAATCATCCGATTTCAAAAATTGATATTTTAAAAAATTGCACACAGAAAATTATAATTCAAACACGAATATAACGGGAAAATGTGCGAGTTTTACTTTTTATTATTTTTTTCTCATGTACCAAACCGTTGGATTGGTCGCAGTTCATCCGATAATATGGTTCTGCACAGTTGGCCTCCGAGATCACCCGACCTAACCGCATGCGACTTCTTCCTTTGGGGATTTGTGAAGGATCTTGTCTTTGTACCACCTTTACCTACAAGTGTAAATGAACTGAAAAAACGCATTTGCGATGCTGTACAAACAATTACCACAGATACGTTACACCGTGTTTGGCAAGAACTTTCATATCGCAATGATATCGTACGTGTAACGAAAGGAAGTCATATTGAACACTTGTAAACAAAAACTCACACATTTTCCCGTTATATTCGTGTTCGAATTATAATTTTCTGTGTGTAATTTTTTAAAACATAAATTTTTGAAATCGGATGATTCTTTCCGGGGAACCCTGTATAATAATTTACGAATTTAAATGCACATTACAATGAACACAGTCGCAGCTGAACACAGACTAAACGAAAACGTCCGTTTCATAATTTCCAACCCAATATATCTGTTTTTCCGCGTATTTGATATTCGCGGTTCCCTACGACTTTTCAAGATGCTAGGGATACTAAGCTGAGTTTCTTTTCTTTAACTTGGAATATATTTGAACATTCAACTTCACATCGATATAGAGTATAATTTTTAGAGAGTAGACTATTCCGTGTTCGGGTTGGTGGAAGAATGGATGCTGTGTGTTGTGTCTTCTCGGAGGTAAGTTCGGTGTGGGTGTGTTCTAAATTTGGGACAGTTGGATTTGTGGATTATTCATTTTTTGCGAGGAGTGAGGGAAACGGTCGCCCTGACTGATTGGAGTACAAAATTAGAAAGGTGACCGCCCCAAACTAAGGGTCACCCGCAGGTAGTGTTCGTGCCCTCGGGTGACGCCCGCGAAGTAATCCGAGTGTCCCAAGGATAAGCCGTAGCAAACAATGATCCGGAAAATGCCTCTTCTCGGTGGTACATGCATATCGTAAAAAACGGCTGGAATTGACATTTGGTGACCAACTGTGGGTCATAAAAGAAATACTTGAATAGAAGACGGAAATGGCTTTCAACGAAATTGTTTACTACGGGTGTTCTGGCATTTCGATTGCTTTGTCCAAAATATGCTATTTCCTAGGGCCTTCGGTCCCTGGGTTATCCACATCTGGCAATTTTCCTCTTCCCAGGGACGGACGTAGGTGGTCAATAATGTTTGACTCGAGGACAACATTTTTCCTCGCTTGATTTGTAGGGGTTCCGTCATACAACGGAACAATATCTTTAATTGGTCGATGCGCGCACCTCGTGCTGAAACAGAACTAACTTCGACGTTGAAAGGCAGCTTGCACGCGTGCGAACACGTCCGAACTTCGGCTGTCTCGCCGATCCTGACAAGTGGGTCATCTCGCGAGACAAGAATCCCTGTCGTAGTGCTCGATCAAAGGGTGGAACACGTCAACATTGACCATGGTGTCGGTCGCTTGGCAAACGCTGGACGTTTCAACTCGGACCTGCAGCCTCCTCTTTTCGGAAACCTGTGGCAATATCGTGGATCGAAACGCGCGACGCGGAAGCCGAACAGTCGCCGCAGATGCATCGATCGCCTCCTCGGATTAAAAAAGAAAATGCGCCTTAAAGGCTCGTCGTAAACGTTAACGACGAACTTCCACGGGAAAGCGAGCACATCGGAAAAGACAACGACGAACCTCGCCGGCGAGCGAGCTCCTCGTAAATGTTAACGACAAACTTCCACCGGGAAACGACCTCGTTATAAACGACTGTTGATTATTTGCTTGCAAATAATTAAAGGCAGAGTTTTAGGTAATAGTATATTTATTGAACACACGGAAACACAAGATCTAATATACAGGCTTGCTCGCAAGAGCTTAGAGCCAACGAGCGTACTCGTAAGCTGCTCACAGACGACTGACTAAAAAACCGCGGAAGACCCGCAAACTGTGGGTCGGAAAATCCTTAGCGGTCACAAATAACCAATCCGTTCTCACACCGCGTGTAACGGACTTTCGAGTCAAAATTTGCTCGACTCGAGTCGACGCGCGTTTAGCGCTCGCGTGCCCTGCGGATGGGCCGCAAGGGCCGTCTTATCTGAAAAACGGACAAGGCTGTAAAACGTACAAAGTACTCATTTTCAATAGCATCGAAAATGCCAGACGTTTACAACGACAACAATGAAGCTGGACGAGTCAGCGACCTCGTAAATCTCGATCTATCCATCGATATTCGGCGCGATCGAGCCTTTCACGCTTCGATTCGTTAACGACGAAGATATTGGACGTATCCGCAGCGAGAAGTCGCAAAATATAAAACGGGTTTACGCCGAAAAATTCGCCGATACCGTATTAATTTGACCGTCAGCTTTTTCTCCGTCGTCGCGAAAATAACAGCGAAGCACCGCCGACAAACGACCTCGGCCCAAATAAACGACGAACTTCCGTCGGAATGCCCATCGTCCGAGCAACCCCGAAGAAGGATCTCGGGAAAAAGTTCAGGTTACAGAGGCCGACGAAAGAAGAAGAAGAAGAAGAAGCGGCGGCGATAATCGAGGGCCTCGGCCGTCTTCCGTCCAAGGACATTTTTCGCGAGAAAACCATTAGCGGTGCCGGCGCGCAACGGTTCCGGCGCGGTTCGGCTGCACCGGCTGTCTAAAATCGGTCGACGCTCGGCGTCGGCGTCGTCGACTTCGAGGATGGCCGGCTCGGAACGTCGCCGTCCGGAGCCAAGTCGGCCAAACGAGGCGCGTAAACAGATCTGTCGGTGCGGCGATCGCGTGAACGGTTTCTAGGTGAGCGACCACTCGACCACTACCGGGTGTCGTGCTCGAAACGGTCTCTGGTGTCGGGGAGTGCGGTCGGTGTGGCGCCTCGTTTCGCGTTTCACGCCGCCGCTCCGCGCCGCGTCGATCCGATCCGACTCGATCCGATCCGATCCGGCCCGCGCGTCACGGATCGATCGTCGTCCCGATCGGCTCGAGCGGATGCGCGACCGAGGGGGGGCAGGTGAGAAGAAAAAACCGGCAGGGACAAGCGGTCGGTCGATCGATCGATCGATCGATCGATCGATCGGTGTCGGCGAGCGGCTGCGAATCGCGTGGCGCACGCGAAATCACGCCTCGCCTGGTCTCGCCGAGAGTCTAGGAAACGTTTCGCGAAGATCCTGTTACCCGGCCGACCGATCCGCGTCCACGCCGCGACCGGGAAAGTGAACCGTCCCGATTAATAGGCCGAACACGCACATGGAAGAAAGTAGAGGCACCGCGTGGATCGCGATCCACGATCCGCGAGCCGCGATCCGCGATCGATCGAGGAGCGCGGCACCGTCGCGTCGAACGGTGCCGGAGGATGCCGCGAGATGAGTATGCTAAGTGCCATTGATAAGCGGCCCGGAGTGGCCGGCCTAGGAATGCCAATCGACTAGGAGGCTTTCGAAACTGCCGGCATCTCGAAACGAGATTGACGAACTTGTCCCGTTGCGCTCGTGTTCCGCGAACCTTAAATTGCTCGCGTTCCGGCCCGAAACGAATCGGCTCGGAGGCGCGGAAAGAAGCTCTTTAGGGACGCGCAGCTTCTTCGTTCGAGGCCTGTGCGCGCAGCTGCCTTTGACCGAACAACTTCTTCGCCAACCGCTTTAACTCGTAACAAAGTCGAATACGGCAAACTCTTTCCTAATTGACGCTCGGATCGTACACAAAAATGGACAATTTGGGAAGATACGGTTATTGTCAGCAATTATAAACAAGAATGAGTCTGAAAATGATACGTCGACGTTATTCAATTCTTTTCATCTTTCTGCTGCTTTGAATCGCGATTTATAATTTACACTACTTTAAATCTACTATTTTTAATTGTTTGCCACGAATGCGTGAAATCCGCAGTCCAACGACAACGTTTAAGCACGAATTAGAGACAGTTAGCAGTTCCGTGTACGATCTGAGCGTCGATTACGGAGAATTTACCGCACGTCGAAACTTTATCTTTCACGTTTGAAAAAAAAGAAACGCACGGAAATTGCAAAATCGTCTAGATAACGTTTCGGACATCGTTGCCCGTAAGAAGAAACGCGGCGAAGAAAGTGGACAGCGTCTAGGCGATAAATATCCTCTCATATAGATCGCGATTTCACTGAAAAAGGATTCCTCGTCGCGGGCGTTTATTTCGTGCGCGCGAAAGTCGAGCAGAATTTCGTTAAGAATTTTTTCGTTAAGATCGGAACGCGCCGCGATATTGCATAGCGTACGTATACATATTTAGGACAGTCACGATCGCAGGAGCGCAACAAAGTCGGCTGGCGGAGGCGGAGGAGGATGCGCGCGAGGTTGTGTTGTGTATCGAGGGATTGCCAGAGGGGTCCACGTGAACTCAGCGATTCGGGACCACCGACGATATTATGATTCTTCTCTCGTGGTCGCCCGGAACAAGGACCTGCAATTAGATGACAATCAACCTGCACGGGGGAAAAAGTGGGTCAACGTGCGGGGGAAAAAGGGGTCAGGCGCGGGACAGGCTACAGACTCGCTCCTCGTTTCGTCCGTTTATCCGTTTGCGCGGCTTCGTAATTGAGAGATCAACGCGCGGTGCCCGTTGAAAATTAGAGCTCGCCGACGAAGCTGGGATTCGAGTGGATCGGTAATTCCGCTTCTGGATTGTTGCGATTTGCTCGTGTTTGGAGAAACCTAGGGCTCGCCGTGCGAACGCGTTCAGCCTTGCCGAGTGGCCTTTCGAGCATCGATGGAACGCGACCGACGATTTTACCGTTTCTTCTCCGTCCACGGTTACCGAAGTCTCGTCGCGCGGAAGAAAACCGCGCTTCTTCCCGTCGCGAAATATTTCCGTCGTTTCGCGCGTCTCTCGCACAATTTCGTTACAAGCGCATCGAGTCCAGGATCAGATACAGGGTGTCCCAAAAATGTCTCGTAATCCGGAAATGGAGGATTCCTGAGGTAATTTCAAGTAACTTTTTCCGTAGCGAAAATGCAATCCGCCGCTCCGTTTACGTGTTATTAACGAAAAACACTGACCAATCGGAGAGCGACTGCGGCCGGCGTCTCGCCCTTGCGGCCAATCCGCGTCGCGCCGGCCAGCTGACGCAGTGGCAGTGGTCGCGAGGGCGGGGCGTCAGCGGTCTCTCATTGGTCAGCGTTTTTCGCGAATAACTCACGAACGGTGCCTCGCAGAACATTTCTGCAAAGGAAAAAGTTGCTTCAAATGACCTCGGGAATCTCCCATTTCTGGATTGCGAGACATTCTTGGGACACCCTGTATATCGACGCTTCGCCCTCGAAGCCGTCTTCGATCCGAATCCAAAATCGTTCCTCTCTCCAACGCTATTTCGAAGCAGAAGGAACTTGGCGCGAAGAACGAAATCGTCGATTACACCGCGAAATTGCAAAGAAACGATCGCGACACGTCGCCTTTTTCGAAATTGACCCGTTCGAGGCGAAGTCCCCGAGGTTTTGCCCCTTTCACCGGTCGCGTTCCGCGCGATAGATTTAATTTAGAATCGTGTTTCGCGATCGGTCGCCGCGATAACCTCCCTTAATTTCTCCGGGTCCGGATGATGGAGAACCGGGACGCGACGCGGCGGTTGATGATATTTTTTGCGGACGGAAGAAACGTGGCCCGGGCCGGCCCGGTCCGGCCCGAACCCGTCGCGTCGAGCGCCGCCGCGTTTCGTGCAATTCACTCGACGCGAAGTGCATCACCGGCGCGTCGCGTTGCGTGATTCGGACAGGAGAAAGCTAGGAAATCGTACGAACCAGTCGCCCCGGCATTTTCTTCTCCTCCTCCCTCTTCCTGATATTTTTGCCACGGTTCGGTTTTTCCACCGGCCGCCGATAAAGATTGGCCTGCGCGCGCGCCAGCTTATTAACCTTGTCGAAAGGCGCGCGCGGTTACGCCGCCTCTGCGCGAGATAGTTAATGGGAGTAAACCCGGGTCCGATAAGAGGCACGACACTGCCCGAGATGCGGGCTACGCTCGATGTAGCCTGAGTGGACTATAAATAGGTGTAGCAGCGTGATAGAAGGAAAGTTCGGTTTCTGGGTGAAATGCTGCTGCAGCTGCTGCTGCTCCTCCTCCTCCTTCTCCTCCTCCTCCGGAGCTGTCTCTTTGGAACATTCGAACAGATTCATCGCCGAATGCAATTTCATTTTGTTGCGCTATCGCTGATCCATCACCTCTGAAAGTTTCGTTCGGAAATTCGCGAGATCGACCAAGTTATGCTTCGCAGCAATTTAACCTACTCTTTCTTACTCGAAACTGTTTCTCCGACGTCGAATGCAGCTGCCGCGCGATACCGAATCTTTCCTACGACGTACTCTTAAACAAAAACATTCGCTAAATTCACGAATCTTCCGTAATCGGTTCAACGATACGAACGTTCAACGACGCTTTACGATATTTTCGATATCGTCGAATCTGCGATAAAGATCGCAAAAGTAAAAGTCGAAGAGCGGCGTCGGTGAAACTTCTTCTTCTAGGTCGCAAGTCGAAGAGAATTTTATCGTTCGAAGTCGAAGGTTACGAGGTGTCTCGGCCTAACAGAATTCCACGGCGAGCAACCGCCGATCCGTATTCAGTAGCTGGAAGATGTCGACGATAGCGAAAGATATTGGAATACCGTAGCCGATATCGTCGCCGATGGAAAAGAGAAACACGAGGGAGCCCAAGATGGCGCGGGAAACCGTATAATATCGAAATAACAAGAAACAAGAGGGAGTGTATAAAACGTCATAACGAGGATATCCATGTACCTACTTGATCATTCGTCGGATGTTACCCGGCACGCGGATCTTCGTAAATGAATATAGGAACGCGAGAACGAGGAGGAAAAATGGGAAACGTGTCTTCGCTAACGACGATCCGCATTCCTACGGGGATCGCCCAGGAAATTCTTGTTCCAGAGCTGCTGCTCGCAAGGGATATCGATATCCGGTTCACCTACGTGTCACTGGCTCTCCGGTCCGCTGGATCAGCAAAGACGATTCGCGTCAAAATCAAATTCGATCCGCGAAGGGGAACTTTCGCGATTCTTTTCTTTTTATTTTCCGCGATCGATCGTTTTCGTTGCTCGAATATCTGCTCCGTTCGGCAGCGATGTCGCTGACAAATTATTATTTCGGCCGCAGATTTGCTCGTCGAATTTAAGCGAAATTGAAATAGTAATGGATATATATGTAAAAAGAATATTAATATAAATTTCTACGAACTAGACGATAGAAATCCGGATTATTTTATTAAGAATTGTACGACGACTTAAGAGAAACAGATCTCCGAGATCTCTCAGAGATAAAGATTTCCGTACAGTATTGTCTCTCCAATTGACGCCCAGATTGCGCACAAAAATGGACAATTTGGGAAGAGGAGATACGATTGTTCGAGCCTTGCGGCTCGTTTTTATAATTGTTGACAATTTATAACTACAAAAACGAGCCAAAAGACTCGAATATCTGGGCGTCAATTAGAGAGACATTACTGTACAGTAATGTCTCCCTTACTGACGCTCAGAGTATCCACTAAAATGGATAATTTGGGAAGAGGAGACACGATTATTCGAGCCTTGCGGCTCGTTTTTATAATTCTTGACAATTTATAACTATAAAAACGAGCCAAAAGACTCGAATATCTTTATAATTATATCGAATATCTTTATTTTTATAATTATAAATTGTCCACAATTATAATAACGAGCCGCGAGGCTCGAATAATCGTATCTCCTCTTCCCAAATTATCCAATTCAGTGGACAATTTGAGCGTCGCGAACGCGACGAAAACCGCGGCCCGGACGCGACGGAGCGACGATCCGCGTCGCGAATCGTGGAACATAACGCGGGAACGCGTCGGCCATTAGAATCCGGTCATTTACATTTACAGGTACGGTTCGTCGAAACGCACGGTGAGAAACAGTTTCAGGAAGTTTGCAACACCGGCAACCTTCCACCTTTCATAGACCCCCGTCCGTGGCTCGTCATCAATCATCGCGGATTATCTTTCGTCACTGTGCAACCTTTTGTCCGCAGTTAATCTCGCCGGTAGATTAACGTCCGGTTCGTGCGAAATGCCGTTTCATATTCGTCGGCCGGGCATTTTTATCGCATCAAATATCACTTAGGTCGTGGCGGATTCGTTCGAGAGGCTAGCCGGCCCCGGACGATTTAGCCCGTGGCTCATTTATCCTGGCCAACGCTTCCGTGCATTATCGATTAGTCTCGCCGAGACCATCTTCGGGAGCCCGTTCTGTCGATCTCTCGAATAATTGGATCTCGCTCGCGATTATTTTCCGCGCCGAAAACGGAATCGGCGATCGCTCGGCTGCGGACGTTTGTGCACGGTAAATTCTCCCTAATGGACGCTCGGCTTGCGACAAAAGAGAAAAATAGATAGCTTGGGGGGAGGAGGAGGAGGAGGTGCGCGCGGCTCGTTTTTATATTTACCGATTGTCAACCACTTCCCAAATTGTCCGTTTTTGTTTCCAAGCTGAGCGTCGATTAGGGAGAATTCGCTGTAATTGCGTATGACGTTTGCGCACGAAAAAGTATGCAGAATATGCACGAAAATACAAAGCGTGTGCTGTATTAAGCGTTAAGACTACATACTATTAACACTAGAACTAATATAAAAACAGGTGAAAATGAAAACCAGTTTCTCACTTTTCCATTTACAATTCCTGATACTATAAAAATGTTTTTGTCAGAAGTTCGTATACGAATCTCTTCGTTCGAGCACATATTACAATAAAAATCGATGGAAGTTGAAATAAATTCACAATCTTGTCATTCTTATAAAACAATAATAACTTAGTCGCGTTTAGGATTCGGTAGTTCCAATGTTAAGCATCGAGAAATGTTCTCCAGTTTATTCCTCCAGTATTATACTTGGAGTTGCAGCGTATTACAAGCACTTTTTCCTGTATAAAACGCAAATATACGGAACGCGCGCGGCACGCGAAACACGCGAAATAAAAGGTACATTTTTGGAATCGTCCGGTCGTGACATAAATTTCTGTCCAGGTCTCGTTGGTCTACCAGCGACTTCTAAAAAGAACACGCATTTGCATAAACATCCGCAGTCTGGTAACGACTATCGTCGGACGGTCGACGACAAGTTAGAAAGCAGGATTGCAGAAGCCGCAACAAACCCGCAGAAGCCGCGACAAACCCGCGGAATCGATGCAGTGTTGCAATTCCACGCGACACGAAGCATAGTTATGCACGAGAAATGGAACAGAACCTGGAAAACCATGGAAGTATACGAGCAAGATAAAATTGCAAACCACGTAGACCGCCGATAATAACGAACCACGGTTACGAGACTGCGAATGGAACTGGCAGCGGTGCTCCGTAATTATTTATAGTATAGCAGTCCATAATTATTTATAGTATAGCGGTCCATCATTATTCGTACCACGGCGGACCATAATTATTCGTAGCGCAGCAGCGGTCCAGATATCGGCGGACCCGGCGAAACTTCGACCGGAATCGACGATTTCGAAAGGCCAAGGAATAATAATTGTTCCGCGACAAATCTTCAGGGAACAATGACAGGGTCTAGCCGCGGGCCCGAAGCCTCGGAAAAGCTGTTTTCACGATTTCGATGAGATCACGGACCATAATAATTCGTAGCGCAGCAGCGATCCAGATATCGTCGGACCCGGCGAAACTTCGACCGGAATCGACGATTTCGAAAGACCAAGGAATAATAATTGTTTCGCGACAAATTTTTAAGGAACAATGACAGGGTCGAGCCGCGGTCCCGAAGCCTCGGAAAAGCTGTTTTCACGATTTCGATGAGATCACGGACCATAATAATTCGTAGCGCAGCAGCGATCCAGATATCGTCGGACCCGGCGAAACTTCGAACGGAATCGACGATTTCGAATGGCCAAGGAATAATAATTGTTCCGCGACAAATTTTTAAGGAACAATGACAGGGTCTAGCCGCGGGCCCGAAGCCTCGGGAAAGCTGTTTTCACGATTTCGATGAAATCGCGGACCAGTTGCCATTAGCGCGTCGATAGTGGCAGCGCTGGGAACGCGGTTACATAAATTCCAGGGAACAAAATGACTGTACTAATGACCAGATTACGGATACTTATGCAGGCACAGATTTTATGGATCAATTTAGAGAAGTAGAAACCAAATGGAAACATATTTCCTGGAGTACGTTCTATTTTATTTTATTTTATTTTTTTCGAAATCGCGCGACCACTTTTTCGCGTCGCTTCCGTACGAACTGTTACAACTCTATAGATCGGATCGACGTCTTTTTCCTGCTCGAACAAAAATTCTACGAACGCGCGAGACACGTCCGAGCAGATCTGCGAGCGTTAAAATCCGTATCCGCGATCGAATTCCGAGCGAAAAGAGCGGCGGACATTATTGGGGAAAAAAAGAGAGGAAATCTGAGAAACGACGGGAAGAACCGTGTTCGAGCGGACGATCGCGGGACAATGGACCGGCGGATCTTCGATCGACGAGTTTATCCGCCGCCTAGGAAGAAGGGAAAACCGCATGGCAGCCAGCTGGATCTCTCGGTCCGCTCTAAATGCGGCTTTCCAGCGGTGGGTTTTCAAGCCGCGGCCGAACCAGTTTGTCAGCCGTGTGGCTCCGAGGGATTCGCCAGCTGATATTTCGCGATAAGTTTATCGATGTACGATATTCGCGGCCGGACGCCGCTTCGGATGTATCTAAAGCGGCGATAACTCGTTCCCGGGAGAGTGGTTTCACCAGCCCCACAGCGGCAGGCTTCGGTCTAATCTTTATGAACTCCATTAAGACGGCCGGAACGGCTACTGGGTAGGAAGGAGGCGAGCTGGAAAGAAGCTGGACCCGCGCGGCCGTGGCAGCGGCGCTGCCCCGCGTCCTGAAAAATGCCCGCGCCGCACGGCGTAAATTTAATTAGTTGCCGGCAGATTATTGGCAACAGAATGCCGGCGAGCAGCCGCGCGGAGGCGCGCCGTGGAAAAACCGGCGGCCGATTTACGCGAGCCTCTCCGCGATCTTTTCGATCGGGTCCCCTCGGGTCTCTCTACCCCTTTGCTTTATACCCGTTCCGCGCTGAACTCGCAACCGCTCGACAATTTCTCCGCGTATCGTTTCGCCCGACGAACGCCGGCTTCCGGAACTCGGAAGTTCGACGCGAACGATATACGGTAATGTCTCTCTAATTGACGCTCGGATTGTCCACGAGAAAATGGACAATTTGGAACGAGGAGATACGAATGTTCGAGCATTTAGAGTCGTTTTTATTACGGTCATCGATTCGCAGCAATTATAAAAACGGGCTGCAAGGCTCGAATAATCGTATCTCCTCTTCCCAAATTGTTCATTTTTGCGCGCGATCCGAGCGTCGGTTAGGGAGACATTACTGTACCGCGTGCAATTCGTTCGAGAATTTAACCGAGGATTTAATCGAGGATTCGTTTCAGCGCGACCGTGCGAAATTCTCGCGCGAAGAATTCGCCGTCTTTAACGAGCGTTTTCGCAAAAGAAAAAAAAGAACGTTTGTCTCGCCGATCTTGATCCAGTAACATTTGTACGTCCTTAATAAATGGCGTAGATACAACGGGGAACATTGATTAATGAGAACGGGAACCTGTTAGGAACTTGCTATCCGAGCGAATATTTTTTTTGTCGAGGCTGAAAGAGGATGACGATAACCGTGCATGAAATTGCGTGGGAATCGCGTTGTTTTATTAGCGTTTAAATCGCCGGAACGCGCGGCGCAGACGCCGGGAAGATTAATCAATGAAAACGGGAATTGGATAAGAGTATTTTTTACCGGACTCTGTTCGCGGCGCGTGCAAACAGCCCGCGGCGGTTTCGAGATCGGACGTCGATTTCGTAGCTCCGTTCAACGGAGAACTTCTTTCTGGTCGTTGCGTGAACGCACGGCGGCTCGTTTCTGCTTGCCGTGCGAGCGTTTGTTGAAATTGCGGCGCGTGTTAAGCTGGCGCCAAGTAGAAAGCACGTGTCTCGCGCAAATGGAGGAACAAGTCTCGCGGCGAGATATGTAGGTGAACAATGTTTTGATATCGAAGAAAGAGGCCTTTGATCGGGTTGGATCTTTTTTTTTCACCCGCCACGGGAGAAGATCGTTTCGCGTCGTTCGCGAAAAAGGATCCGTGGAAAATGGATCGGGATCTCGGCGGGCCGCAGAGTTCGAGCTCGTCGATAGACCGCCGATTTGTTAAACCGGTTCGCGGCGACGAGAATTAGGTGGAAACATTGGTTCGCGCTCGTCCGGAAATTGTACAATGTTTCGCGGCGGTGTCCCGTGTAATTGTCTGCTCGGTTACGACTGTTCGAATTAGCGCGCGTTCGCATAAATTAGCCGGTCAAATACTGGAACCGGGGAAAAATTCGTTTTCACCGGGCGCCGTGTTCCGAACCCTCGGAGAACTAATTAATTCCATCGCAAGGTAAAATTCGTATTTCCTTCTACAAAAGAACGTGTCCCGCGCCTCGGTAATAAGCGCGTGTCCAACGTTATGGTATCGGGCATAACGCTCCTTCCATAAAAATCTCGCGAACCAGGAAATCCTTTGGTCGGATACACATCATTAGCCTTTAGTATCGAGATTATCGCGATGGTTTCCTACATAATTTCAGCAAAGAGACACCGGCAATCTTCTCTCGATCTTATTTTATTGTTATTTTATTCCGCGGGCCTCGCGGTTCTTTAAATAGAAAAGGGAAAGTGGCGAAATACTCGTATATTATGCCGCGTGACCTTAAGACCGTTTTGATTGAGTAAACGTTACTTAAGAATATCCGCAGCCTCGTTCTCGTGTCTCGGAGACCGACGGCGGCTCCGCCAACTTCATCGTCCGATAAATAAGCTACGCTCGTTCGAACCGACAACAATCGCGAAACAATAAATCCGAGATATCGTACGGGCGAGCCGGCGTGTTCGATCCGTTCGCGCGTACTCAATTTTCAGAAATGGAGATCGTTTCTTCGTCTTAACACGTTCCCTGCCAGACCGTTTTTTGAAGACTTTCCGTTCAAGCCGCGTGGGGCGTATGCGCCCCACGCTTTACATTTGTATTATTTTGTTTCTGGCGTATGCTTTACAATAATTAAAATAGTGCAAAAATCATAATTATCAAGGAAAGGTTGTATAGTTTAACACGCATAACACAGCAAACCAATAAATTTATTTTTCTAGGAATTACTTTAACAAATACCTGGCTGATCATTATTCTCCATTGCTGATCATTAGTCTCCATTGCCTTTGTACGTGTCTTATCTACTGGGCTTCGGTTATGAATTGTCGATTCGAGCTCTATATCTCTCGATATTTACGAAAAACTGTTAGCGGCGGCCATCTTGTGACGTCATGCTCGTGAGATTGACACCACTCTGGCCGAATATTGCAAATATCTCCGCAATAACTGCAAAACGGATATTTCTACAACCGAAGCCCAGTCGTTTAGTCTTTCCGGAATCTAAATTTTCCACTTGTGAACTGCATACTTCGATATTAAAGCGTCAGTTTTGGTCGATAGAAACCCCTAAAACTAATATACGTATACGGTTTTCTTGTATGTGTGGCTCGTCATAGTGTGCGGCGACCCGGGCCCTTAAGGCCACTTTACACGATGCAAGGTACAAAATATGCCCATCGCGAACAACGTGCCGAACTTTGTCGGTCGATATTTACAGAAACCGCAGTCTAGGTCCACCGCGGTCCCTGCGCGTATCCGCGTAGACCCCGGGGAGGTCCGACTCCGCTCGAAGCCAGCGTGTAATCCGGTGATCCCCGTGGTCGCGTTCAAAGGTCGCGGCAGGTATCCCGATCCGGCGTCGAGGCACTGAAACGTCGAGGCTCTCCCTTCGTCCGGCCATCTTTCTTCCAGGAGATATTGAATTTTGTCGGCGGCGCGGTTCTCCCTCGGCCCGCGTCGGCCCGCGCCGTCCGCGCCGGCCGGACCGCGGGAAACGAGGGGCTCGAATCTAACACCGTTCCTCGTAAAGCAACGGATCGCCTCGTATAAAATAAAAGGGGACAGATTAACGGCCGTGGACGCGGTGTCCGTTGACGTGTGCATGCATACGGGACGGGACGGGGCCCGCGCGCGCGCGCGATTAGAAGTCTACGCCGGGCCCTCCCACGCGCTCCGTCTCCCTTCCTCCCAGCATCCCCCATCCCCCGTTCGGTTCGACGCTTCGAGAGTATCGTGTGTTCCCGCTCTTCCCGCGAATTTAATTGCCACCATAAATATCGCCGGCCTTCCCCGTGCCTCGAGTCGATCGCGGCTAAAATACACGGGGGGGATCCCGGCCGTCGCACCTCCTGCCTGCGATCCTCCCGGGATCGATGATCGATCGGCGAACACGAAAAACTGTAACCCTTGTGGCCGATGGTTTTCGTTAGCGACGATCGCTAGTCGACTCGTCGCGCCACGCGGCGACCATAAATCGACCGGCGATCTTCCGCGAATGTAAACGCCGGTATTCGATCTCGACTCCGACGTCCCAATTTTTAGCGCGATACGTCTTCTAATTGATTGCGCGGTGTTATTTTATCGGGCGAATGATTATTTTCGTTATCGGCGAGATGTCGAGAAATAATTAGCGTAAATTCTCCCCAACTGACGCTCGGATTGCGCAGCAAAATGGACAATTTGGGAAGAGGAGGTACGATTGTTCGTAGCTCCTTGCCTTGCGGCTCATTTTTATAGTTGTTGACGATCGGTGATGATAAAAACTGTGTTAGAAATTGTATAAAAATCGTCCATTCTTGTGCAAAAAGAAAATACACGATCCGAGCGTCAATTGGGGAGAATTTAGCATAACCGTCTCGTTTGTAACAGAATAATTGTTGTTGAAGGTTGTCCCTGCGACGGACGTAATATTTTAAATTAGGGTATTACATTGTTGTACGATGTGCTGCGTCGCATCTAACGAGAGAGTACGACGACTGTCTACTGTCTGCGTTGCCTTTTTCTTGAGGCTCCAACGGCCAAAAATTTTGTTTTTTAGTCAGTTGCCTGCGGACGAGCGAGGTGTGCAGTCGTGCCTACCGAACTGTCACCCTTAATATCGATTAGCTTTATGTGTTTCCTTTTCTTTTTTTTTCAATAAAAATTAACTCTGTTACAATTATTTGCGTTGCCTGTAAAAATTCAACAATTGTACCACAGCGCTTGCGGCATTGTTCGCGAACGCGGTGTAAGTTACACGCGCGATAGGCACAGTTACACGCGAGATAACGCGTCGAACGAAACGATGATGCAGCAAAATTCTGAAATAAAAAGAACGAAGACGCTACGAGCGGCGATTCTAATGAAATGATCATTGTACGCGTCGTTTCCTCTCGGACCGTTTAAATATCCATCCGGTCGGTTTAATTTAGCGCGCGTATCGTTTCGGTACCATACAATTTCGCCGATCAACGGGAGTATCGAAAATGATTCCGTCGCAGCCGCGACTTAACGAGGCCGTTTTGTAACGTTAATGGCGCGGCTCCTCGGGATCTTATAATCGAGCGGTCGCCGTGTCGAGTTGGCCGGCCGAGCCGCCGCCAATGGCAATTATAAATATCCAGTGGCGTCCAGAGGCTGGCGAAATTCCAGTGACTCTTCCAGCGGCGTTCTTCCCGCCTTTATGTCCGCGTTCACTCACCTTCCGCCGCGCCGCGCCGCTCCGCGCCGCTTCCGTTCATCCGGAACGGTGTTTGCCAAGAAGTCGTGACCCGTTCCGATCCTCCGCCATGGACCTTCGCAGCTTCCGTTGATCCCCCGTGACGCGTTTTTTCCTCGGCTCAGAAAATTTACGGTCTCCGCGTGTTGCGAAAGAAGCCGCGCGCGCACCCTCCGCGCACCCTCCGCGCGATTGTCTGTCTATTTCTTTCCCGCGACGCGATCCGCGGGATTCTTGGCGTCGACTTCTGGCAACGATCGAGAACTCCGGATAGTTCTTTGTGCCCTCGTTACCTTTGACTGGTTACGATTATTTATTCGTTTATTATACCGCGCTCCCGGACCCGGCCGACGATTCCGCCGCGCTCTCAGGCTTCCCCCTCGGCCGCGAAATTTATTCGATCGCCCGGCGCGCGATCATCCTCTCGGAATGATAGCGATTCGAAGCGGCACTGTAAATTCCCGGACGCAAGGCTGAGGTTTTCAGAGTCTCGTTTGCGACCGTGCGCCGCACGCCGTCCCGGAAAATTGGCTCCTTTGAGCCGGCTCTCTCGACTTTTGCGGGCCGCGGAAGGTCAGACAAAATTAATAAGTGTCGTTATCGTTAGCCGGCTATTCCTGGAATTACGGTCGTTTCGGCGTGCTATACATAGGCCCGCGGAGCACCGCGAGCCTATAAAAGATCTCCGCAAATAGAGTCTTCGCGTCGTTAAAAAGCGACGCGAGTTCGTTACTCTTACGGTTCGGCGTTACAAAACGTTATTACCGGCGCGTTCCGAGTCGCAAAAGGGTTGAACGAACACCGATCGTTCCCAGCGTTTTCCTCCGCGAGGTTCGAACGTTCGCCGAACCTTTCTCGACGTCGAATTCGCGTCTGTTCCGAGTCTTTCGCGTCTCTGCCGATGGTTCTTCCGGATTAGCCACGATTCTAACCCACGATTCCGCCGTTCTGTTTCAGGGAGGTGTGCGTGGACGAGGGCCAGCAGCTGTCCCTGGCCCACGGCTGCCAGTTCTACGAGGTCAGCGCGGCGGAGAGTCCCGCGGGAGCCGCGCTGGCGTTCCAGGCGCTGCTCAGGGAGGCTCGGTCGGTGCAGTTGCTGCGAGCGTTGCCGATCCGCCGGAAGCTGGGCGTGCACTCCGTCTCGAGGGTGCTCGGCACGATCTTCGGCAAGAACACCACCAAGGACCGGAAGAAGAGGCCCTCGCTGAGCATATGACGCCTCCTGTGCGCCCTCCTCCTCGGAGGACGTGACGAGCCAGACTTGAGGGCCGACGTGGTGGTTCTGAGCAGCAACGTCTACGCGAACCGCTGACGAGAGAGAGAGAGGACGTCGATCGGGGGCCGCGATCGGGACGCGGACAGCTTGTTTCCGCGATCTCCTCTTCGTTCCTCCTCGTCGCCGCGACTGGGAAGAGGACGTTGCCGTGTCTCCGTCGTCGGACGATCCTGGAGGACCGAGGTCCTCGATATCCGATCCGCGGGGATCTCGGAGGGTCCGCCGATCGGAGGAGGGTGCAGGAGGGCGCGTTTCTGGCCGATCGCCGGAGAATCGGCAGAGGATTTGCAGAGAGGATCGGCAGAGTCGAGGGAGCGCAGGATCTCTGGAAAGCTGGCGGAAGGATCGGCGACGCGTTGGACGGCCAGGAAACGGCGCTCGGCCGTCTCGGGACGGATCGACTGGCATTTGCGTGAGATCCTAGAGACGTTTCATTTAGTATCCGGCTAAGAAACATTCGTGAGAACACAGTGGATTGATCGGGCCGTGTGAAAGACTGTGCCGCGGCCACAGCGTGGAAACGGCTCGGGAATGCCTCGAGTGAAATTCGAAGTGGAAACCGAGAGCGCGCAGGACATGGTTCTCGTTTCGTTATCCTTCGGCTCGCGGCGCCCGTGTGTCGGTGTGTAAGTACGGTGCCCCCTTTTCTTTTCTCGTTTTCTCGTTTCAGTGTCCGGGCCTGACGCCGCTCGGGCCCCGCGCGCAGAGTCCAGACGGTCGGGACCGGGCCGGTGTTCCTGGACGTTTCTAGCTTTAAACGCGTCCGGAATGGCACGATCGCGACGGTAGCCTCCGCCTCGGAGGAATCTCGTTGGCAGCGACAACGTGTCCTTGTTTCTGATCGTTGTTGGACAGAGCCGGCGAAACCTTGCGGAAGCTTATTACTCGCTTCGTTACCGTTTACTTCGGGGAGAACTCGGCTGTCTTTGTCTGTTACCTCGTCTTCGAAAGAATAGAGCGACCCATTGCTTGTATCGTCGTCGACGGACCGCTGATTTCACGCGTACGCGTCGCAAAAGAACGAGGCAGAGTTGAACTGAAAACAGTAGGAAAATTGAAAGAAATTAAGAACGTCGACTTCGTCGGCTTTCGATTCGTTGGAGCGAAGGGAAGAGGCGCCGAATCTCTTCTCGGCTCCTTTGTTTCGCATGCGACGCAGACAGTTTTTATTTTGCGCAACGATCCGCGGTCTAGTCATCGTTTTCTTAGGAGGTCGGCACTGTGAATCTTCGAAGATGATTCGTTTGTTTACGACTGGACAGGGAAGTTGATGTTTCGCCGAGTCTGTGGTTTTTCTCGACGAGAAAGATGGATAATCGGGACTCGGTGTGTCGTCGCTGCGTCTCGAGGCACGTTCGAGATATACGATTACTTCGTCGCGGCAGTGGAATTCGACCAGCCTCGAAATTAGGGGACTCCGGGACGCGCGACCGTGTCTTCTGTGCAGGCGTCGAAGTCGCCGGGCTATCATCGTCGCGTTCCCGACGATCGCGGTGTATTCGTTTCCGAAAATAAGCGTTCGGCGGCTCGGGTCTCGTTCGTCGAGCAGCTCTCCGCTGCGAACGAGTCCGATTTCCAGCGGATTCTTTTACAGGAACGCGAATCGTTCGTTCGTAGCCGGGGAACAAATCACGGTTTTTCAAATCGGTCGGACGGCGCGATGCGAAACAGACGCGGAAGAAACGTTCGTGCCATCAGAGGTTCTCTCGTCGACGCGCGGAAACCGGCTCGCCCGATGCGAGAGGATCGCCATCTACGTTTCGCGTGTGATTTTATAGGATTCGCTGGTTCCGAGCTCGTTTCGCGGCCGCGAAACCGGAAACGAGAACTCCTCGCGTCGCCTTCGAAACTAAACCCGACGGTCTTTCAAATTCCGCAGCCTCCGGCGAGCGAAGGCCGTTCGTCCGCGAGGAATGCGCCGCGACCGCGATCTTCTCGCGACGTCTCCTCGAATGTCCGTGACTTTATGGTCCGACAGAAGCACCCGGCGTTCTTCTCATTTACGTTTCAACGGCGCGATCCGCGGAAACCGAGTCTCGAAGCATTCGTTAACACGTTCGCCGCGACGTCTCGTCGGAACACCCTTCTTCGCGCAGCCCTCTGCAACGCCATCTTTCGAAGTATCTGCTTGTTCGAGGAAGTTCGCCCGACGATTTTGGTTGGAGAAATTGCAAGTCGCGGTGATACGATCGAACAAGAATCGAAATTAAAGATAGATGCCCGTGCAAAAGTCCGCGATCGAACGAACCTTTCGCTTCGACAAGGTTCCAATCCGCGACAGCAACGTCCGAAGGAATTTGTCCATGAAACAAATACATACGTCGAGTCGTTCGGAAAGTAATTTCGTTCTCCAAAAAGATGACGTTCCGCGAGACTGTTAAAAAATGTATTATTTTGCCATTAACCGTTCGACTGCTGAGGAACGCTATCGCGCTCTCCTTATTATGAAAAAATACGTCAGCAGCCAAACGGTTAAAGAACGGGGACTGCTACGAGCAGAAAAAGCTCGAAGCTACCAGAAAATTGTCCAAAATCTGCGGAACGATGCATCGTCGAATAACATTTACTCCGAAAAGTCGCGTTTCATTTTCTCACGAAAGAACGCGATTACTTTCCGAGCAACTCGGTGGTTTATTATCGTTTATGTCGCGGATAGAAACATTCTATAGACGTCGCTTGCGGCGCGCGAAGCGAGAAGTTTGTCCGACCGGAAATTTTCGCCGAATATGGCGTTGCAGCGGGTCGTAAGAAATTACGAGAAGGCGGAGCCCATCGATTTCCCAAGCGTTGCGCGGCGCGCCATTAAACAACAATACGCGTGTAATTAATTCGACTTTCTTCGCGGCGGAGAGCCGAGGGTGTCCCGCGTATGCACGGCCGCGAGTACGGCGAGCGTGTTAATTAACTTACGATCGCGTCGGAACGCTGCCGTCGACCGTGTGTCGTCGTCATCGTATTCGGGGCGACTCGCGACGAGACGCGACACGCGGCGATCGTTGTTGATCCGACGCGCGGGGAGAAGAGGGACCCGCGCCGAAAGAGATCGCTCGATCGCGCTCCCGCGAGGATCGCGAAACGAGAGGAGGAAGCGGCTCGAATCCGTAACGGACTGGTCGCAATGTCAGGCACGCGGCCGAGTTTTGCTTTCGAGAGTTTATTCCGCGCTCGGGAACGATCGCGAGACGTCTCGTCGCGTCCGGACGCGAGCCTGCACCGATCGTATTATTTTTATAGCGAGCGAATCTCTCGCGCGCTGCAGAAACCGCTCGTCCGTTCAGCCATTTTCTTCGGACTCTTCTTACCTTGTCCTTCGCATTGTACCAGCTTTGTATCGGTCGTTCGAAAAAGCGTTTGTTTCGCCGGTATTGGACGAGTTCCGGCGGATTTTCGATCCGTCGCCGCTTCGTTATCTTCGCCTTGGAACGTCTTCGATTCTAAAGAGTTTCTTAGCAGGAATTGGACGCTTGAGAAAATTAATCAAACGCTCCTATGGACAGCAATCTCATTTGGATCGTTACCAAAAATCACCGTCGCGTATCGGACTCGTCGAAGGAAACTTATTTGTTCGAATCGTTCCACGTGGAAATTGACGGCGCGAGAATCGTCTGGAGCATTTTAGAAATTGCACTTCGACGATGCGACAAAATCACATCGGCTCTTGGCAGTGAATCCGAGTCGTTGTGCAGTCGTTCGTACAGTTTCTTTGGATAAACAGCGAAGGAATCTACGCGTCCGCTGCGATCTCAACTTTTGTCATCGTTCGTTTTTCATCGAATCAATTGTCGTGGAATCTTTTTGCGGCGGTCGGCTCCACGGTGAACGAGAATGATACCGGAGACGCGTGTCTCGCGAGCGGATCACCGAGCGCGGAGTAATCGATTCGATGACCTTAATGTTCCTACCGAAACTAGCCTAAGTGTACATAGCGCACATTCACTTGCTGAGTAAAACGCTGCAGAGATTCGAGGAATCGACGAAGCATAGATGGTAAGATTAAAATGAGAGAGAAAAAGAGAGAGAGAGCGAGAGAGAGAGAGAGAATTCGGCCATCAAATTTGAAGATGAGCCGACACGGCCGTGATTTGTCGAGGAGATATTTATCGCGGTTTCGCGTGCACGTTTTCGTTCGTATCGTGTGAATTCGGAACCTTCGTTTTGTTTCTCGTTTTTCTGTGCTCTTCTTCGTCTACTTTCTTCATCATCATCTTCTTCTTCTACTTTTTCTTCTACTCCTTCTACTTCTTCTTCTTCTTTTCTTGCGTTTTCTCTCGCGCCGATCAGATCATTTTGTGTGACCAGGTTCGAGCATTTTTTCTTTCTTTCTTTTGTTGTAAAAGAAGATCGCTCGTTTTTCTACGGTAAACGTAACACATGCTAACGACTATGGTCGAGTTTAAGGTTCTTACGTAATTGCATATTACGTGTATGTATATTTTCAGTGCCTTCCGTATTGACAGTGACGGGTGTTAGAGATATAGAAAGTGTGAGAAAGAGAGAGAGAGAGAGAGATACATAGTTCTTTTTTTCTGAACTCGCGGGGATACCTTTTCTGGGATCGACCATCGATTTTCGTTCGGCTCGAGATGTCGGTCGAGAGTCGAGACGAATCGGCGTGTTCTCTTCTTCTGTTCTGGCGTGCCGTTTTTCGTCCCATTGTGTTCGGAGAATTTGAGAAAATGCCAGCAGCAGTTGTATTTATAAGCGATTGAACTCGATCGAACGAAATGTGATATGAAAGATCTTCGGCACTTTATCGCGGCAAAATTTGTCTACGAAAACGGGGCGTCCCGGAGCGTCTCGACGATACCGACACCTGTGAAACGCTTCCTCGATTGGTAATTTTGCGATTACTACACTTGGAAGGTTCGAAGAAAGTAGCGGATGCTGAGAAAGTCCCCGAAAGAGAAGAGAACATGCGCAACATTCGGCCGTAAAGTCGCATCCTCGACCGCTTGGATCGACGCTTGTGGAACTTACGATCGCGAACGGTCGCACGAGCAAAAACTAAACGGAGCAACAGGGTAGCCCGCGCGCGAGTGCGGGGGCGGATTTATGCGTGACCTTGGGCCGGAAATCGATCTCGTCTCGTCTATAATCCCGAAAAATGTGCTGTGGATATATTTTTCTTTCTCCGCGCGGTCTCTCCGGATTCGTTCGTCTTTCTTTTTATATTTTTGTACCTTCCACCGTAGAAAGTGGAACGATAAATATTTGTGCAGCATCGATGATCCGTTGGTAACGCGAGAAACTTTTCGCGGGGATCGACGAGTGCCGGTCGAGAAAAGGTAAACCGAGGTGCGAGAGACATTGTATATGATCGAGGGATGAAAGATTGTGCTTCCAGAGCGTGCCTAATCGATACATTCCAAAACAAAAAAAAAACACAAACAAACAAACAAGCAAACAAACAACGCGTGTGAAAATCGGAGAATCTTGGGGGCGCGTGTGTGTTATGCGGTTTTCGAATTCTGGCCGATATCGATCGCTGTATTTTAAGTGCTAGTCACTTGTTATCGTAAATTGAGAAAGAATAAAATTCTTTTGTTAAAAAAAAAAAGAAAAGAAAACGAAACGATGCGAAGAGGAATTCGTTTCTTCTGCGACCATGTCTCCTCCTTGGTCCAAATTCGTTCCATCTCCACCGTGCAACGATCATATTCGTTCGCTTTCGTTGTCTTCTTCTTCTTCTTCTTCTTCGTTATCCTTCTGTTCTCCATTATCGTCTCGTCCTCGTCGCAACGCACCAGCTTCGAACCGCAATCCATTCCGCAGAATTATAGATCTTCTCTAATCCGATTCCAATCCGTTGATCCTTGTTCAAACTTCATCCGAGAGACGCTTAGGTAAATGTCTCCGATGATTCCCCTCATTCTCGCTGCCTGTTCCATAGCTTTGCCACTTATTTTCTTACTTGTTGCTACAACAAATCAGAGATCCCGAAGAGATGCACTCGCCGCATCAAGGAGCGCGTCGACAGCGTTATTTAAGTGTTCGTTATAGGCTCGGATGAAAGACTTAAGAAACGCGAGTTTCTTATTTCGTTCGTCGTTCCAAGTAATAGCAAAATTCAAGAAAATAGTATTAATAGACCTATTACAGTAATGTCTCTCTAATTGACGCTCGGATTGTGCACGAAATTGGACAATCTGGGAAGAGGAGATACGATTATTCGAGCCTTGCAGCTGCTCGCAGCTCGCCTTCAAGACTCAAATTAATCGTGTCTCCTCTTCCCAGATTGTCCATTTTCTGCGCAATCTAAGCGTCGAGAGAGACATTACTATACCTAGTAGGATAGTGCCTCTGTCGTCAAACTTGGAAACGCGGATTGATAAATCTGCGAATCGAAGGCGAGCGAGGCGGAGCGATTGGCAGCGGTGTCGGCCGGCGGAGGAGAGAGCCAGCAGCAGCCGGAGAGATCGAGGGTGCCGTTCGTTATTTTCTCGAAGCTGGTGGTCCCGAATGGAACGGCTGTCCGAGTCCGAGCCGAGGAGTCACCGGGACCGACTCAGGGTTCCCTCGTCGCGGCAAAATTAGACGATTCGGCCGGCCGGCCAGCCACCGCACCGCCGCGGCTCCGCTCGGCTCGGCTCGGCGGGATGCACATGACACTGCACCGCGCTGCACGGGCAGGGCAGGGCAGGGCAGGGCGGCGAATGAATCAACGATGGGCCGACCGAATAACTAGCGATTCGGGCCAAGGTTTCGGGTGCAACACGTGTTTGTCAGCCGTGATACAGAAATAAAGCACGGTGTTCCCTCCTTTCACGGCGTCCGGCTCGCGACGATAACTCGTCGCCGGCAATATCGTTTGTCAATGGAGCCCCTCGCAGAAGAAGAAACGGCAGCAGAGCCGAGGGGGGCTGCCGGGGCCCGAGGCGGGCTACCATACGCGTCGGTGGACGAGCGGGGCCCCGAGAGGGACGGCGCGGGGAAAAAGAAGGGCGGGGGAGCGCGCGTAAAAATAAGCGGGCATTTCGGCTTCCCTGCTGCGTGAATCACTGATCGTTAATAAATTTCAGCGGAGAAGGAACCCCCCGAGAATCCGGCGCGGCGGCGGCGGATTCAAAATCGAGCAGCGAGCCGGCGGTTCACCTGTGCTCCGCTCTCGGACCTTAATGGCTCGGTGTTGCTTGATCACCGGCGCGTTATTGTTCGCGTGCTCGCCAGGTGATTTACATGGGCCGGAGCTAGTTGGAGAACGAGATCGAACGGCGCGGCGAGGACGGACCCATCCGGCTCCCTGCGATCTCGCGCGGGGGTCAGTCGTTTTTGCGGCTCGTTCGGACGGGATTCGGCGAATCCGTTGCGGATTTTGTGCTTTCGTTCGCAGGACACAGGCAATTCGGAGGCAATCCTTACCTGGCTCGCACCCAACGGTCGATTCTTATCGTCGACGTAGCAATAAATTACATGGTCGTAGCACAGGGAAATTCACGGCAACCCTACATTCGGCATTTTCGGGAGAAATGACCGTAAACCTAACATCGGGGCGGAGACTTGGAACTTCCATGAAAGAGTTGGAATTATTATGGGTCTCGTTCGGACCCCGTTTGTCAACCTTTGGACGACAGACCCTGTTTTATTTAGACAGGGTAGAAGATCGGGCGGTCGCAGAGGGGAGGTATTACCCTAAATTCCTGAGTACCGATGCGAGGCGGCATTCATTTCTATGTTTACCTACACGTAGCGACGATTCGGAGCGTCCTTCCTCGCATCCATTGCACTTGTGCTCAGCACGGATACGCAAATACATTCGTCCTTCTATCACGTAAGTACCATGACTTGTTCTATTTGAAAGCTTTATTGTCTCCGTAACCACGAGCTTGTCCGCTTCGAATGCTTTCCGTCGACTTTTCGATCGAACGCCTTTAGGAAATCGATCGAAGCTCTCGTAATTTTTTATACGCCGATTCGTCGGGAATAATCATTTTCTGCGGATCGACCAGACAGGAAACGGTCGAATTTCGGGTTAAATATTACGTCGAACGATACTCGAACGCGGAATAGATAGATGAAATATAAAACAATCGACGCTCGCACATTCCCGAGTCTCTAAAAACGCTGAACAACTTTGTTCGCGCAGATCGCGTCGCGATAGCGATTTATTACGCCGCGAACGCATCGAACGCACCACGCTGCTACCTTCGCTGCTCGCGATTTCATCCGGCGTCATCGAAATCGCGTCTGAAATATCAGCAATCCGCGCTACATTTGCGAGCGCGAAATCGACGCCGCTCTTCGCGATTCACGCATTTCCCACGGAACGCGAGAAGAGGAAAGCGAAACAAGCGAAAACGAGAGAAAATACAATTTCCAACGAAAACGATCGGGAAACGTGGGCGCGTTGCAGACGCGTTATCGGCTCGTTCTATCGGCTCTCGTTCGTCTCCTTTGTCCCGTCGAACGAAACGAAAGTCACTCCGCCGCCGGGAGGACAAAACGAAAAGCGCCCGAGAGGGAACAACAAATACGAGATAAAAAAAAGAATAGAGAGAAACAAAGGAGGACGCTTTCTTTCGGTGGGATCCGACATCGACGAACTTTCATCCGCTTCGGAAGGCAACAGGATTTTCCAGGCGGGCCGGCGGGCTCCGTTCCGGGCGACGACGTAACGAGGTGACAGGTACAAGGCCTGAAAACGTGACCGGGTTTAGAATTTCCGAAGGGGGTGGACTCGTTCGGTGCCCCGTAGAAAACTCCCCGATGGGCCCGGGGGCCCGGTCGTGTTACCGCGGGGCCTCGCGTTCGGCCGCCATCTTGTCGGTGCGCGGGGAGAAGACGAACGAGCGGTGGCCGCCGATAAAACGATGCTCGGGCCCGCTCTCGATTTATCGCCGCGAAATGGTGCACCGGCGCGTTGCACTCGCGTTGCACTCGATGCGCAATGTCTCGCGGCTCGCGACTCGCTCGCGAGAGAGAGAACGAGAGAGAGAGAGAGTGAGCACGGGCAACTCCAATTTGCGTATTTCAGCCCGCGAAATTGGAACTTCGTCGGTGCGTGTCGCGTAACCCGATAACGGGGCTAACGTTTCCGACCGTTCCCGACCCTCTCCCCCGCCCCGCCCGCCGCGATATTATCTGCCGCGATTTGCATTAATTGCCTTATCGTTCCGGAACACGCTCGCCAGACGTATCCTCTTTCTGCCGCGGACAATGTGGAGCTCGCCTTTTCGCTGTGACACGGTTCGATCGCCTGAAAATCCGGGATTTCGACGCTGGAATGCCGAGCGTGGACATTTTCTTAGATACAGATAGAATTAAAAGTGAATTAAATCGCTTTCTCGGAGCAAACAGAATTAGCAGAGAAAACGATAGAACAAACAAACGGACAAAGAAACAGAGGAGCCAGCTTTTGGTATAATTCAAGGTAACCCGAGTCGCGGGCCACGGTCGGGCCACGGTCGGGCCACGGACGCGGGGCCCCGGCGCGGCGAGATTCTCGGCGCATCAACAATGGCCCGGCGTGTAACTCCGCGTTTAGACGATACGAGACGATACGGGACGATACGAGACGATGAGAGGTGCGAAGGAAACGGTATATTCCGTGTCTGCACGCGTGCAGAAAGGGACGAAGGAGCGAGTGCGGAGGCGGGCTAGACGCAACGCAGGGACCGGTGCAAGCCGCCTCGTCGCCGGATGATCCTGGTCGTGGTCGTGGTCGTGGTCGTGGTCGTGACTCGAGACGTGACTGGCAAGGTCGTAGGTCGGCTCGCTGCACCTTGCACCTCCACCTTCCGAGCCAGGAACCAGCCGCAGCGTGTCTGGCCTCGGGCGAGAGTTGAAATTTAATACATGCGCATAACTCTCGATACTCTCCGAGTTGTTCCCCCCTTCGGAAAGGGGTACGTCGCGTCGCCTCGTCTCGCCTCGCCTTCTCTCGCCTCGCCTTACCTTGCCTCGCCTCGCCTCGCTCCCTCCTTCGGAGGGAAGACACTGAGATCCACCTAGGGGAACGCTTTATAGGTTATCGGTCGACGCGACGCGACGGGGGGAAGAAGGGGGGCTCGAAAGGGTCAGCGTGACTACGCGAACCTTGACGGAGAACGATCTACCTGTTGCATCTTGCAACGACGCGACGCTGCGCCGACGTTTTTCCGTGGAATTCAGAGGGTGGCTTTGGTCCAAGGCTTTGCCCACGCTGGGATCCATTCTTCCGAGGGGAATTTCGTACCTCGTGGAGCGCGCCGGGTTTCAGGAATTTTGCTCAGGTCCGAAGTCGTTTCTTAACCCTTCGACGCATAAATATCTTCGGCGACGCGTGTCGTTTCAGGATGATTCTACTTTCAATGGTGTTCGCGATCGAAAACGAAAAGAAAAATTGGCGACATTCGATCTCTTCGTGGTCGATTCTTGCACGAAGAAGCTTCTCGGTTGTTCATTATAGAATAATAGTAATTCATAGAATATATATTAATATTATATATAATAGTAATTGACGCTCGGAGCCTTATTTTTTATATTAAATAATTCTTGCACGAAGAAGCTTCTCGTTCGTTCATTACAGAATAATAGTAATTCATAGAATATATATTAATATTATATATAATAGTAATTGACGCTCGGATCCTTATTTTTTATATTAAATAATTCTTGCACGAAGAAGCTTCTCGTTTGTTCATTATAGAATAATAGTAATTCATAGAATATGTATTAATATTATATGTAATAGTAATTGACGCTCGGAGCCTTATTTTTTATATTAAATAATTCTTGCACGAAGAAGCTTCTCGGTTGTTCATTATAGAATAATCGTAATTCATAGAATATATATTAATATTATATATAATAGTAATCAACAGTCATAGCCTTATTTTTTATATTAAACAATTATATCATTTATATTATGTTACGTATAATATTCGAGCCTCGCAGCTCGTTCTTACAGTTGTCGACAATCGTTGACTACAGAAACGAGCCGCGAGGCTCGAACGATCGTATCTCCTGTTCCCAAATCGTCCATTTTTGTGCGCAATCTGAGCTATTCTCAATCGGGGAGAGGCTCGCGTCGAAACGGAGGCTCCGAGAGAAATTTCGAATCGCGTACACAGTTTCGAAAAGTTCCGCGGCATTCGTCTCTCCCTTCTCGAGTCTAAACCAGAGGCTCCGAAAGATTCGAGACGAAGCAACACCGGACCGGCGGTCGAACGCGGGCCTGAAAGAGGTATCATTAAGATAAATGCTCTCTCGTTTACTTCCACACCGCGAGGACCCCTTTTTTTCGCGGCAGAAGCCCGGTAGAAGCGAACAGTGGTTGCGCGGACGGGGATGAGAAACGGCCGGATCGGAGCGTGATAAATCAAGCTCCCGTGTTAACCGTAAACGTCGGAACCGGTGGCCTTCGAATGTGGTCATTTTCAGCGGGTAATTCGCCGCTGATGGCCCTATACTCGGGATTCGTTAAAACGGTAACGGATCCGCGAACGCCGCCCGGCTATCGGCGAGGTAATATATATCGAGGGGCTCGGGGGGAGGAGGGTGGAGTGTGCCGCGATTTGTCGCGGTATTAATGAGCTCGCGGTCTCGACAGAATTTATTGGCCGCCGCGGCGTCTCCGGAATATCCGCCAAGTTGGTTTTAAGAAGAAACCGGCGGACGCGTTTTATTGCACAGTCTGGACACGCTGTAACGTCGCGCGCGATGACATCGATCATCGGAAAGGACGCGCGGCTTTCGGTCGATTTGTTCTTAAATCGGCCGAGACGATTCAAATGTTGCACAGGGAATTTATTGCCCCGCGTGTTTCCATAAATCGTTAATTTTAATTGTCGATTTTATCCTCGCGAAGTATCCTCGGAGCTGACATTTTATTTCTATGTCGTCGATGCGTGTTCGATGCGCCGTTCGATCGTCCCGTCCTCGACGGCGCAACGTTGTTCGCGTCGCGAAACGAATTGAAACCCGCGACGGATTTCGTTGTCGAACGTTGAGCCAGGCTTTAGCCGACATTTTTGCGCCGACTTTCGAGCGAATGGAAACGTCGATGACTTCTCTGTCTCCGTGCGGAGAACCCCTTTCGAAACTAACCGTTCTCCTCGGCCATATCGCGGCGATTAATTAACAGTTGTGCAAACAGGGCTCGACTTTGAAGTTGAAGAGCGGAGAAGCGACGGTCGTACGATAGCTATCTCGGAACAGAGAGCAAAGACTCGGCTTCCTATCCCGTCTCTGCCAACCTGTCACCGATGAAACATCGCGATACGAGGTCACGTTTAATCGCCGATTGTCTTCAGCGGCCGCATTCCACGGTGATAAGCACTGTTTACGAAGCATCGCACAATGCCCGACGTCGCGGACCGAGTCGGATGAAAAGAACGTCGCGTTAATCTAAGGAAAGGTCGTTCTAGACAGCAGTCACGCTGATACGCGGCGTAAGCGTGTGGGTATTGCCCGCGGGCGTCCCAAACACTGCGGTGTCTTATAAAAGTAATGAAATCTGACATTTTTACAGCGTGTGATCTGTCTAATTTTAATCTAAAACCGAATCTCATAATTTTGTGTACGTTTAGTATTGATAATTTGTGACGTACGAGTAACAAATTAATCGCGGTTTTAATTCGTTCGTTGACCTTTGATATTCGAAACACCTGCCGTCTGTCCTCGGGTATTATTAACACGTTCCGTGCCGAGCTTTTTTTACTCGAATCTTCACACTTTGATATTTTACTAAAACTTGATGTATTACGTGCAATTATTAATTCTCGTACACATAACAACGTAACAAAAACTTATCAACGCCCATTCTTGCGGTGGAAATTGATTTTTCGGTTCTAAATTTCTTGTAAACAATTTGTTCAGTTCACTAAGTAAACATGCAAGCGTGTACCATCGATGGTACACGTGGCACGGAACGTGTTAAAGACATAATAAAATATAAGAAATATTCGATAAATAATCATTGCCTGGGAGTTGCATCTCGCACGTAAGACGATTTCTCCCGGGAGACGATCCGCGTAGAAGGCTTCTTCCAAGAAGAATGGATCAGCCGCGCGAGTGCTGCTTAAATATTTATCGCATTCCGGAGGAATCGCCGCGTTGTACATCCCCGGGCATTAACGATGACTTACATTGCGCGTAAATTCGCTTCGTAAATATTTTCGGAAGCTGGAGGAAGCGAGTCGGTTCCAACTATTATTCAACGGGACCATAAATTCCGTCCAATTACCGGTACTCTGTAAATCAATTTGCGAGAATGCTGCCAGAATCCCGAAGTACCAACCGGCGAAATCGAAAACGTTGCGGATTTATGCGCGTTTCTGACCAAGGCACGCGAGAACTATCTTATCAGCTGAAACACTCTGTGGTAATACAATTTTCCAAATATTCGAGAGCATTCGATTTCTTCCGATATCGTTAAAACGGTCCACGTTTCTTGTTCAAAGTCGAATTCCGAATCTTCGCACAGACCGCTTCTAAAAACCTTTAAACTTCAAGGGCTATTATTTTATGTTCACATTATCAAGGAAATGATCTCCCAAGAGAACAAAAGTCTTTTTTCAACAAAAGTCTCTGTCAGGATCTCGTTAACGCATCTAAAACTATTTTAACACGTTCCGTGCCGAGCTTTTTTTACTCGAATCTTCACACTTTGATATTTTACTAAAACTTGATGTATTACGTGCAATTATTAATTCTCGTACACATAACAACGTAACAAAAACCTATCAACGCCCATTCTTGCGGTGGAAATTGATTCTTCGGTTCTAAATTTCTTGTAAACAATTTTGTTCAGTTCACTAAGTAAACATGCAAGCGTGTACCATCGATGGTACACGTGGCACGGAACGTGTTAATAAAAAAACGCGCCCAAAGAAACGATAAAGTCCGTTTAGGAAGCTGAAAATAATCTCAATCGCATTACCAATACATCCGTCGAAAATGTTATTTTCGACCGTTACTTTGCACCGTTGCAAATGGTCGATCCCGCGAAAATCACGATTTCGTCGAGACTAATTCGAGACGAGACAGTTTCCTCGATCCTCAGCCGGATACGAGAGAGCCGCGTGCCGCGGCGATCTGTCGGCCGATCGTCGTGAATCATCGAGCAATGACCAAGTTCATCGAATTCCTCGCAACCCCTTCCGAAAGAATAACGCTCGCCGCGGTGCCAACGAACCCGCTCGGCAGGCATTTTGCCGTAAAAAAAATCGTTAAATTTAGCCGCCCGTGGAAGTAACTGTGCCAAATATACATTTTTCTCGGTTGTTCGAACGCTGCTAAGAGACTGAACAGAAAATCGCCCGGAGAACGGCCGGGGGGGGGGGAGGAAATTCTTTTTCAGGAGTTCGTTAGCGGAAGGATGTTTCCGCGAGAGAGAGAAAAAGAGAGAGAGAGAGAGAGAGAGAGAGAGAGCTCAAAGGGAGATGCTCGAGCGGTTCGCTGGCCGACGCTAATAAACACCGCGGGGACAGCGCGACGCTAAATCACCGGCGCGATGCGGCGCGGCGGAACCGGGAGGCAACGAATATTTCTAATTAACGTAGCATTACCGCATCGGCTGGCCCCGGCATAATAAATACGTCGGATATTCCCCGACGGTGTGTCGCGATAAACGCGCTTTTAATCGTCGGCTCGGAATCACGCGTCGCGCGCCGATCGCGGACGACATAATTAACGCGGCCGCCGTCGGGCGCGATTTCCTTCCGTTCGCGCCGTTTTCCACGATTTCTCGTCGACGACGCGTTCGATCTCTTCCGCTTCGTCGGCGTCGCCGAATTCGCAGCTTGCGAATAAAATTGTTCCCAAGAAATGCGGACGCGCGACCGTCGAAATAAATGGGAAACAGAGACGCGACGGACGTTGAAAACATTCGCGGTTAGCGTCGAACGTTCGCGAGCATCATATTTTTCTGTCATAAATTCCTCCGCGGTTTGTTGTTCGCATATCTCTCCGGAATAGAAAAACTCTGCCAGTATTTATTGTCAGTTTGTTCAAAATATATATTCTCAAAACTAATAAATTCGGCTGGCGCCGGCCCGCAGCCTCGCCATCGGGTTACGTCGAACGGAAGTAATTCTTTACGGTCGTTTCGAAAAGAACTCCAAAATACCGCGTCGTCTGTCATTTGGAAAAACACAATTATAATCGATGCGACGCGTTCGGTCGAGCGGCACCGGAGAAATGCGCTAAATTCTCCCTGAGTTTCCTTCGGCTTGCGAACGAGAACGAACAATTTTCGTATATCTGACACATCTCGTTTTTATAATTGTCGACAATCGGAAACTATAAAAATTCGCTCCGCGAGGCTCGAATAATCGTATCTCCTATTCCCAAATTGTCCATTCTCGTTCGCTTCAAGCTGAAGAAAAATCAGGGAGAATTTACCGTATTACGACGCGCACAGATACGCGTGCCTAATAACCGATGCAAGATTGTCTGACACCAGACGCATCCCTCGGAGCACGCCGACGACCCTCGCGCGCGCACAATAGTCGATCGGAGAGGATCCAGCGGTTCATTACCCTCGCGACAACACAGCTCCGAAAATACTCGCGGCGCGTATCGCTTAGGCCGATTAAAATCGTCAAAAAGCTGTCGCATAAATTCGGCGGCTCGTGTACCGGATCTCGAGGGGCAGGGGAAGGGAGAGCAGATAATTCAGGCGCGTTCCTGCGGAGCCAGGGAAAGATTTAAGCGGCCTCGTTGACGCGAGCGCGAAGCGGACGTTTCCGGGGAGAGGCGCGGGAAGCGAGATGAGAAAAGAGAGCGAGGGAGAGAGAGAGAGAGAGTGAGATGAGCCGATTTGTTTTGCGCAGCGCGTTAACCAAGGATCAATCTATTAATCGTTCGTTGATCGCGCTCGGTTTTCATTTTCAGTCGGCCGGCGACGCGACGCGTCTCATCTCGAAATACGTATCCGGCCCCCGGAGGCGACGTCCGGCGTCGTTTTACGATCGTAAACGGCTCGCGGGAGAGACAGACAGCACACGATCGGCAGAGAGGGGGCGGAAAATACTAGGGCGACGACGAGGAACGTCGAATGCTCGCTGGCTGCCTTCTCCGGCCGGCCAGCGCTCGTATTCCTCGATGTAAAATTAGAAACGCCGCGGCGCGCCGCGCCACGCCGCGCCGCGCCGCTCGGCGCCCGGCGAGGCGCCAGTTTCCCGGTGCGCTCCAATTCGCTCTTTGACATTTTCGATGATAACCGCAGGGGTCCCGCGTCTCGCGACATTCTTTCACCCTGTTTATGATCTACGCCCGCCGTCTACGGAAATCACGGCGGACATTTCAGCGGGGCGCGACGCGCGGCGCGATTCCAACGACGCTTTACGGCCCGGCCCGCCTTGCTGCGAGACGCAGTCCGCCGGACAAAGGTGAACCGTAATAAAGGCGCGTGTCCATCTCGGAGTTAAACCCCCGAGAGAACTTGCTCTCTCCGTGCTCTCTCTCTCTCTCTCTCTCTCTCTCTCTCTCTCTCTCTCTCTCTCTCTCTCCTCTCGAGGCTTCTCGTGTCGATCCCGGAACGCGGATCCTATTTAGAGAGGAGCCTTCCGCGTGTCGCGTTATGTCGTTGCGATAACGCGGCTGCATTAGCATCCTACTCGATCGGATCGAGAAATTGTGCGAGAAGGATGAACGACTCGAAGCTGCTCTCGAATCGACCCACAGTTTCGCTTCCGCGAATACCTTTATCTAAAAGAAATTAGTACTCGCACGAGAAGGAGCACTTTCAGGATCACAGGGCGAGAAAAATAGGTCGATTCTTATTTTTCGGTCTTACAGAATTGAATATAAAAATGCGGATGAAACTGCGGATGAACTGAACTTTGAGCGTTCGAGAAACCAGCGATAGATAATGCAGGATCCTCGGCGATTCCATCGTCGTCCATTGTCCATGTCGAAGCTGTCCATGTAGCTTCTTTCGTAGCAACCACCCGATTCAAACAGGTTAATTATTCGCGAGCGAGTTTAACCCTTAAATGCATGATTATTTGTTTTGAATTTTATAAAATCGTTTTTTATAGGAATGTAGTCATAGGTTACGTAAAAAATAAATAAAAAAATCTAGGTAATAATATTGAGTATCTATTTTGAAAAAAAGTTGTATGTAGACTTTTGGCAACAATATGCGTTTATTACTAAAATTATTGTAGACATAAACAAATGGTCATGTATTTATATTATCTATTAGTATAGGAATTTTCACATTATTTATAAATGAAATGCAGCAAAGCAATTGCGATTTTTGTTGTGACATTGCATTTGATGCACTCAGTCTGTGAAAATTCTTTGCAACCTGGAAGTTATCACCCATCGCATTCAAATGTCAAAAAACATATAACTTACTCGCCAAAAGTAATGTCAAGTCTTTTATTTCACACATGGTCTATTGTCTATTGTTATCAACGTGTGTTCGGAAACGCACATACTCAGGTTTTTGAATAAAATTAAGTGGAACTTGAATGTAGACAATTGGCAACAATATGCATTTAAGGGTTAAGGATTCCGTTGGACACGTGGCGGCAGATTAGGCAAATGGCGCGTCAAGTCGCGTGTCCGTCCGAGCGGATGGACGTTCTCGCGAGTGCTCGCAAATTGTGCATCCGTTCGGGAGCAGGTTCGAGTCGTGTTTCCTTCTCGCGGCGCACCGCACGGCGATGCTCCGTTTTTGCCGGATTCCGTTGTACATCGGCGTGTTCGCGTCGAATTAAATAATTGTATAGCGGTAGCGCGTAATTGCGCGACACTTTTGCAATCTCGCGCATTAATTAGGCTTGTCATTCTAATTAAAGTATATGCCGCGGCGTATCCTAGCTGTTACACGGCTACGCGCCGACGTCTACAAAACGTTGCGTCTTAATTAACTTGCCTATAGGGTATCGTAATTAAAATTCAGGTCCCTCCACCGCATGCTAGAAAGATCTTACGTCGCGTATTACGTAATTATAGCGCACCTGCGAGCTGAAATCACTTTTTGCATAACGCGCAACACGTTAGTTACCAAGATGTTTTCAGCGATTATCGAACTTCGGATCTTTTTATTCGGATTTATACTCGAATTACCCGATCCGAATCGCCTCGATCGACGTTCTAAAAATCGGTGTACAATGTTCGAAGAAGTCGAGCGTTTTCTCTTCGACGATTATTATTCGATATTAAGAGGAAATTCAATCGAACCGACAACGGCGACGTTGCGTTCGTTCGAACTTCGTCAAATTTGCGTTGCAATGCGCGGTCGAATAACGCAGCCTATAGAAAAACTTCCCATAGGAACGTTTCTGCGATCTCGGCGACCTTACAAAAAACAAACGAGAAATGAATCGAGTCGACTCATCCGGCAATTCTACGGTGAAAAAATGTGTTCGCTTCGAAAAGCTCGTCCTCCGTCGCGTGGTTCCCCTTAAAAAATCGCGGAAGAAAATGCATTCGAAAAGAGCCGCGAGGTTTTTCGCGACGATCGATAAAAAGAGAAAAAAAGACCGAGCAGAATTCGCAGCGCGGAAACTAGTTCGACCGGACGAAAAAGAGACCGGCGACCGTGTGCCACATCGGGTTTCACCTGGTATTAATTTAGCCAGCGGAACATTCGGCGGAGCCCATAGAAATTTCCGCGATAAATCTCTTATCGCGAGAGACAGGCGAGCGAGCCTACCGGGCGACGACGATCGTCGCCGGTCGCCGGTTACCCGTGCGATATCTTAAGAACAGTAATTTTAGCCTCTGCTTTACGATAGTCTTTTGCCTTCTGCATCGTGGCGGCCACTATTTATCGGGCACCATTGTTCGGCGTAGAAAGTCCCGGCTGCTGGATAATCACCTCTAATTATCACCGGTCCAGAAGCACGATCGCGATAATCGTATTTCCTGAAAATAAACTTGTATGCGCGCCGTTCGAGGCCCGACGAGGCCTCGCGCGCGCTCGCGACGGATTTCACCAGGATACGCGCGGTTTTTCGCCGACCGATATCGCCGAGCATCGCCGGTTTCCTTGGCCACCGAAAAGGAAAAAGGTTGGCTCCCCGGATAGGTTTCGGAACGGGTCTAAATATAATCGGCCGGCGCTCGTCCGACGTCTTCGCGCCGCTTTATTCGTCTTCGCTTTTATTCCCGCGTGTTTCTACGACTCCTCCTTTTTGTCTTCCCCCTCCCTCCGCGTGTACTTATACGAATTTAATCGTCGCATCCGGTCGACGCGATGCGATTCGATGTCCATAAAATATTCGCGCATTTTTAATCGGCGTAATCGCAGTAAAATTCGCGACCACCTTTACGACTCTCTTACGTTTCGCTTAATTCCCATTACTCGTAATGTCGCTTAATTCTATACGATCTCGATCTCGTTTATTACCCGCGTCGCTGGTTAAGCCGCGGAATTTACTACGAATATACAGATTTCAGAGATACCGGGACTAGACGATGATCGCTGCGCGCGGACGCTATTCAATTTTCAATCCGAAAGAATAGCGTACCCGTAACCCGTGCAATTTGAAACGCGCACGCGCTTGTTCGTTAAGCGAATCGAAACGGGAGCCTCCGCGATATTTTTTCACGACGGATCGTTTCGGTTCGTTCCTCCGGATAATTCTAAATGCAGCGAATTCTCCGTAATTTTTCTTCTTTTTTGCAAACAAAAATGGACAGTTTGGGAAGAGGAGATGCGACTATTCGAGTCTTGGATCTCACTTTTATAATCTTTGGCAATCGGAAACTATAAAAATGAGCCGCATTTTTGTTCGCAAGCAGAAGGAAGATTAGGGAGAATTCACTGTAATCCTAAATAGTTTTCTTTCGTTTTGCGAACAACTCTTTTCCTTCGATAATTCTAAATACAGCGAATTTTCCGTAATTTTTCTTCATTTTTGTAAACAAAAATGGACAGTTTGGGAAGAGGAGATGCGACTATTCGAGCCTTGAATCTCATTTTTATAATCGTTGGCAATCGGAAACTATAAAAATGAGCCGCATTTTTGTTCGCAAGCAGAAGGAAGATTAGGGAGAATTCACTGTAATTCTAAATAGTTTTCTTTCGTTTTGCGAACAACTCTTTTCCTTCGATAATTCTAAATACAGCAAATTCTCTGTAATTTTTCTTCATTTTTGTAAACAGGAATGGAGACAGTTTGGGAAGAGGAGATGCGACTATTCGAGCCTTGGATCTCACTTTTATAATCGTTGGCAATCGGACACTATAAAAATGAGCCGCATTTTTGTTTGCAAGCAGAAGGAAGATTAGGGAAAATTCGCTGTAATTCAAAATAGTTTTCTTTCACTTTGCGAACAACTCTTTTCGTTCGATAATTCTAAATACAGCAAATTCTCCGTAATTTTTCTTCATTTCTGTAAACAGAAATGGACAATTTGGGAAGAGGAGATGCGACTATTCGAGCCCTGGATCTCATTTTTATAATCGTTGGCAATCGGAAACTATAAAAATGAGCCGCATTTTTGTTCGCAAGCAGAAGGAAGATTAGGAAGAATTCACCGTAATTCTAAATGGTTTTCTTTCGTTTTGCGAACAACTCTTTTCGTTCGATAATTCTAAATACAGCAAATTCTCCGTAATTTTTCTTCATTTCTGTAAACAGAAATGGACAATTTGGGAAGAGGAGATGCGACTATTCGAGCCCTGGATCTCATTTTTATAATCGTTGGCAATCGGACACTATAAAAATGAGCCGCATTTTTGTTCGCAAGCAGAAGGAAGATTAGGGAGAATTCGCGGTAATTCTAAATAGTTTTCTTTCGTTTTGCGAACAACTCTGTTCGTTCGATGATTCTAAATACAGCAAATTCTCCGTAATTTTTCTTCATTTCTGTAAACAGAAATGGACAGTTTGGAAAGTGGAGATGCGACTATTCGAGCCTTGCACCTCGTTCTTATAATCGAGCAGAAGGAAGATTAGGGAGAATTCACCGTAATTCTAAATAGTTTTCTTTCGTTTCGCGAACAACTCTTTTCGTTCCCGATATCGTTGAATCATCGGTGTCAGCACACGACGATCGGTGCACGAAAGGTCCGAGGATCGTCGATGAGAACCGTCGTGGAAATCGTTGAAATCGCGAGGATAGCAGCCGCGGAGGCTTTTCAACAGTTAATAATTCGAGGCATTGTTTATACACCCCATGTCGCGGATCCGCCTCGTCGCTCCATAAAAATCTCGCTCGCCTCGTAAATTTCCTTTGTTAGTGTTACTCCGGCGCTTCTTCGTTTTTTTTTTCTTTTCGCCGGGGATTTTCGTAGACCGCGCGCGATGGCTCGGCGATCATCGACGCTCGCGCGAGTGCGCGCGCGCGCGCGCCCAGCGCACCACGGGGTGGAATCATAATTACGGTGAAATGCAAATCGGTCGCGTGTTACCGCGGGAATGCGAGTGCAGCAATTAGACTCGTGTTTATTGCTACGTCCAGCGGCCGTATTTATTGCGCACGGAGGCAGGCTATAGCTTCGTTAGAGAGCCGCGGCGTTTACATAGTTGTTTCTTTAACCACCGGGCTACCAACCGACCGGCCGGCATTAGTTCGCCGTTTTAATGCCGCCGGATTTTCGCGCTGCCATGCGACCGTGGTCCCGTGACAACGATAAAATTAATTGTTAACAAGCGTAACGAGAGAAACTTGATCCGATCGGCGCGCACGTAACCGTCCCTACGAACGCGCGCGCGCGCGCGACGCTTAGGCTTTCCTGATCGGCCGCCGATTTAGGCGTTCGACCAACGGTTTGCACGATCCTATTCCACCACGGTCTTCAAACTGTAATTAGCAGACCGCGGTGCTCCTGATTCGACCGTTCTTTAACGACGTCCCTCTCCGCGCCGGTGCTGCTAAGCGTTTGCTTTTCTTTTTTTTAATGATCGTTTGTTACGCCGATAGCGATCCAGAAGTCTCGCGTCGGGCCGATCTCGATCTCGAGCCACGGTTTCGGAACGAAGTCGACCGCGATCTCGGCGAATTTCTCGCGTAATTGCTAGATACCGATTTGCGCTTGCAAAATCAAAATTTGTCGCATCGACTGTAAGAGACAGGCGCCGAATGTACGTTGAATCTTTCCTTGGACAATTTCAACGGGTTGAAAACGATGCATCGTTGCTCTTTCGTTTATTTCAATTCGCGCGCTGTTTGAAATCGCTGTCGCTCGTTTTCTGCCATAAATGCGTAAAATCCGCGATCCAGTGATTACGGTAATGTCTTTCTAAGTGACGCTCAAATTGTGCACAGAAGTGGACAAATTTGTGAAGAGGAGATACGATTGTTCGAGCTTCGCGGTTCATTTTTATAGTTACGAATTGACAGCAATTATATAAAAACGAGCTACAGGGCTCGAATAATCGTATCTCCTCTTTCCAAATTGTCCATTTTTGTGGACAATCTGTGCGTCAACTAGAGAGACATTACTGTACAGTGTAATTACGAGTTTAGCGGAGAAAAGTACAACTCGGTATTCGGAAAATCTATTGCTATATTAATTGCTATATCAATGTAATCTATTGCTATATTAATTGCTATATTAATGTAACCTATTGCTATATTAATTGCTATATCAATGTAATCTATTGCTATATTAATTGCTATATCAATGTAATCTATTGCTATATTAATTGCTATATTAATGTAATCTATTGCTATATTAATTGCTATATTAATTGCTATATTAATTGCTATATTAATTGTTATATTAATGTAATCTATTGCTATATTAATTGCTATATTAATGTAATCTATTGCTATATTAATAGCTATATTAATTGCTATATTAATGGAATCTATTGCTATATTAATTGCTATATTAATTGCTATATTAATTGCTATATTAATGTAATCTATTGCTATATTAATTGCTATATTAATTTCTATATTAATGTAATCTATTGCTATATTAATGTTTCGAATTAATTTCCATAATCCGTAACACTGGCGGTCCAATCGATGCAGAAATCCAGTACCGAGAATCGACGTTCGATCGGAAAACGTTTGCCTCTCCGACGAGGAAAGACCGCCGGCGTGTTGCGATATTCGTCTTGAACGAGTCTTAACATCGCGCTTAACGCGCTGTTCGCAATTAAACCCGGCCGTATATTACTTTGCATTCGCAACAGTAGAATCGAACTCGCGCTCTCGAACAGCCTACGAAACGGATACGAGCGGCGCTGGACGCGGCTGAACGCGATTCGTTTGAAAAATGAAATTGTAAATTAAACGATTAAACGTCCGAACGGCCGAACGAACGGTTGAGCAATATATGAGCCGTTTATTTTGAAAGTGGCATAAGTCACACTTTACCGTAATGGAAAGTGGTGATTTTTTAATGTTTATACGAGATTATTTATACCGAGAAAAATATCCGTATCCTGAGATAACAAATACGCGTAAATCTTCTCGAAAGTTAGCATCCATATTTTGAAACGTGTTCAAACGCAAACCCTTAAATATATCGACTTAAAAACAAAGTGACTTATGCCACTTTCAAAATAAACGGCTCATATAGTTGGAGATAAAATGGTATCGGCGACCGGGCTCGACCGATCCCAGTGGTTTCCGTCTATCGATGCTCGTGTGCCCGCGGAACAAGTGTAGACACTGTTTCAGAAAGCTTGTTCAGCGACCTCGTAAATTCGCCGTCTGTTCCGCGTACGAACTTAATTAGACGTTTTTCCTCCCCGCTGTTTTATGGTTCGCTTAGATATTAGCCTGGCGCCTGTTCGCGGCTCGGGATCGCGCATGCTTAATAGGATCGTTATAGAGAAGTGAATGTTGCTAGTTTGCTCGCGAACGGATTTCGCGTGGCTGGATCCCGCGACGCATTAGCCGCGAGGTGATAAGCCGTTTTAGATTTTCGCGCTGCAACGGGAACTGCATTGTGACTTTACGTCCGTGCAGCACGAGAACCCGGCTACTTAGCCGCGTTGCAACTCGCCTCGCCGATAACGCCGAGATTTTTCGGCCGACGAGGCAGGTTACGGCATACAGGTTCGGCGGCAATTCGCGACGGCGAAAGAAGATTAGTCTGCCCGCAAAAACTAAATGGGACGCCGTGGAATATCTTCTCGCGTTCGCTTCGTTTCCGAACAAAGTACGGACAGCGAATTTAACGGCCGCGTTTCATCCGGAGATTATCCGCTCGTACGTTGCCGCGCCGAGTCGATATTTTTAATCGTCGACGAGCGCGGTTCCGATCGAAGCGGGCAAATCGAATGCGAAGTTACGTTACCGAGGTTCTATTAACGTTTTCGGGAGAAGAAATAAACGCCGAATTCGATTGTTCGTTGTTATCGTTGCGAACTCGATCTTTGATCGAGTTAGTTAGTTTTTTTTACCAGGTTCTGCCGCATACCGGCGCTCCGCGGATTGAAAATAACCAGCGTACACAGAGCGTATTTATACCCGCGCGATTCTGCGTCGAAAAAATTAGAGTACATAGAGACACGTGTTTCGTCTGTTTCATAGGATCGCAACGAATCTCCTCGAAATCCGTTCGAAAATCGCGGCAATGGATGCAACGGCGTCGAACCGAAGCTTCTTCCCGAGTTCATCTTTGCGATCCAGCGAATCGACGTTTAACGCTCGCGATTTATATTATTGCAGCGCGAACGCGCTCCGACCGGCTGGAAGAAAAATGTCCATAAATGCGATTTATGGTTCTATCGTCCAAGTTCTAATCAGCGGCAAAATCGAGCAGCGCTGTTCGAGCTCGCTGTGCTCGCGTTCAGCGGGGAACTATAAAATCGCGGAAAGTCGGTTCGCCTTTACCAATTACTTCGAATTGCTTCGATGCTTTCACCCTAATCTCATCTAACAACCCGGCCGCCGTAACTCCGACAGTTCCGCGAACAATAACATAAATAATAAACGGGCCGATGCAAAAGATCCGGGGCCTCGGAGAGATGCGAGCGGGAAGACAGGCGAAAGAAACGAATCTCGGGAGTGACTTAAAGGATCCGGCAATAGGTAGATCGTCCGGATAATTGGCTTGTATTGTTTCTTCATGGCTGACGGAGTACGTTAACATACCTGGTCGCGGATGATTGGTATGCTTTCACCTACACTTCGGCAACGGCTCATTGTCCGAAGCGTTCGGACCCAGTTTTCCTCATCGATCTTAGAACGACAGCGTTCTCTGTTATTATAGACGAGAGCTTATCGGGCTATATGGGGAAACTCGACCCGGTCGATTTCTCGTAATTAGGTGAAACGCGAAAAACCCTGCATTTTTCGCCGCTTGCATTGTCCTCGCCGGTGAAGAACGTTGTAGTCGTTTAATGCGCGATCCGCGCGAGCCAAGTATCTTTGTACTTGATATAAATATATACAGGGTGTCCCAAAAATGTCTCGCAATCCGAAAGTGGCGGGTTCCTCGGGTCATTCGAAGCAACTTTTTTCTTAACAAAAGTTTTCTCCGAGGCAACGTTAACGAGTTATTAACGAAAAACAATGACCAATGAGAGGCGAGCTCGGCTGGCGCGAGGCGACCGAGCCAATGAGCGGAACAGGGCTTCGTGGGCTGGTTGGCCGGGCCGCCTCGCGTCGGCCGTACTCGATTCTTATTGGTCACTGTTTTTCGTTAATAACTCGTTAACGGTGCCTCGGGGAACATTTTTCTAAAGGAAGAAGTCGCTTCAAATGATCCGGGGAACCCGCCATGTCCGTATTACGAGACATTTTTGGGACACACTGTAGATATATACTCGCCTAAGTTTATATTTTCTATATATTCGTTTTATTCTGACCTGGCCTGAAGATATTCTAATCGTCTTGAAATTTGAGAATACCCGTATTTTCATCGTAAAATGCGCTCCGTGTCGCAGCTTCGCGATCTTTCGTCGTAGCAAGATTTTCTTGAAAATGAGACGTTCTTCGAACTATAGCGATCGCTGCGAAGAGTACGGCGACGTTCTGGAGCTTTCCGTTTCCGAAAATCAATCCCGGTTGCGCAATGCTCGCCGCGTGTCAACTGGGCCAAGCAGAGAGAGTACTTTGACCGTTCGCATTCTTCGTTGTCCGACCGGCTGGCACGATCGAAGTAGCATCTTCCGAGTGTCTCCGAGAGGCTCGATGCGTCACGATAGAGTGCCGATGTCTCTCGCGAGAGCAGCCCGGATAGGAACGATCCGTTCGAAGCTATGAATTATGGCGGCGGGCGTCGGACAGGCGACGAAAAGTTTCTTCGGGAAGCTGTGTTATATGTCTTCGTCCGTCGGTTTTGTTGTTCGTTCGACCGGCCGCGTTATAGTTAGAGGGAACGCGGACAGATCGGCGGGCGCAGATCGTTTCGCAGATTTTCGCGTGGACGCGTGACGTAAACCCTTTTGATCCGTCTCGACGTAATCGTTCGCGTTACGTAAGAATAAGCCTTATCTCGGCGAGAACGCTCGAATTTGTGGCATTCCTTTGTCCCGTGAAAGCCACGCGCGAGTTCCTGTATTGTGTTCGTTCGCGCGCTCCAAGATACGCCGAGAACAATTTGTTGACATTAGCGAAGATTCGGAAGACAAACTTTCGACAAAGTTCACGCTCGCGGGAGTATCTTGCGAAGTATAAAAAAAGATACGCACCGCGTCGGACCGAGCTCGGTCCTTGACGCGGATTCTCCGATTGCCGCAAAATCGAACGAGATTGTTAACCGAATTCCGCGAATATGCGAACCTGTATTGCAGAAAAGACGACGAATAGTTCAATAGCTCGGGAAGCTTTATCTGTAACGGTTTCATCGCCGGTAGATACAATTAACCATAACCGGTCCGCCATTGCCGCGCGGACAATCGGCGTCGGGCCGCGATCGGTGCATTTATCAATTAGATAATTTCACCGTAGAAATTCCTCGGTCCTTTAATCTCGGTTAATTGGAATCTCTTCGTTGCCTCGGCGGGCGAAAAGGTCGCCGTTTCAAACATCTCGACGACTGCGAGGAAAAGGCGACGGCAACGAAACGGTGACAAAAGCGAAAGAGGAGGAAAAGATAGAAGGGGGAGGTGGGGGGGGGGGATAAAAAAGGCTCGTCAGGCACGGTATCGAATGGCCCTTTCGCCTACGTTGATCTCATTGTCCCGACTCCCAGTACCGAGTCCCAGCCCCCCGAGTCCCGGGAGGGAACGGCGGCGGGGTTTCTACCCCGCGGCCTCGGATAATGCGATTTCCGCATATTGTCTCGCGTGAGCGGCCATTCTTGCAAAAGCGGCTTTATAAGAGCGCGGTCTCGTGGGATCACGATTATATTGTTACCGCGGCGTTCTGCATACACATAAAGCCCGCTATCCATTATGCCCGACGAATAAAATAGAGATGTATTGTCCTTGTATACGCGGCAAGTTGTACGGCTGCGAGCTACACCGGCCATTTATTATTTGTTAAATAAATATGTACGCCGGGATATACACCGTACGGCGAGACCGTGTCCGTTCGCGTTCGAGGCCCCGCAACGGCCTCCCGCGATCGGTAAACCGAGTATCACCGTTATCTCGATCGGTTCGGCGACGAATCGCCACGCGTCCCCATCGATTTCACAGAAGAAAGTGCCCGGGAACGGCCGAATTCGCGGTTTCGCGGCGATTCATGGCGCTTAGGCGCCGTTTTCGTCGCGACGAAATCGCTCGCGTCGCGTACAGCAATGTCCCTCCAATCGGCGCTCGGGTTGTCCACAAAAAATGGACAGTTTGAGAAGAGGAGATGCGATTGTTCGAGCCTCGCGGTTCGTTTTTATAGTTACGAATTGTCAACGACTATAAAAAACGAGCTACGAGGCTCGAATAATCGTATCTTCTCTTCCCGAATTGTCCATTTTTGTGCACAATCCTAGCGTCAGTTGGAGAGATATTACCGCACTTCCCGATTTCGACGGGAAATTCCGGGCCGTTGGACCGGGCCTCGCGAAATTTCATTGTTGTCCGGTGTTACGGTGTCTATAAAATAATTTCCAAAAGCAGCCGTGGATATCGTCGTAGGAAGTTCGAACGGGAAAACGCGCGCCGCCGACCACAAGCGTTAGCGTAATCGAATCGCGTGGGCGCAGCGCGATCGAATTCACCGGTCGCCGATCGAAACGTGGCGCGATCGGACGGAAGGACAATAGCGTTCTAGCGAAGCAGGTACACCTCGCGCTCGATTTAATTACTTTCACCGGTTCGACCCAGCCCCGGGAGTGGAGGTTAATTAATTTTTCCGTTGCACGGCGGTCGAGCGGCGATCGAGCGAGCCGATCGTTCGGCTCGCTCGCAGCAGCCTCTCGACGCCCGAACCCATCGCATCGGGGGGATCTAATTCGTTTAGGTTCTCCGATCCCCGACCGGGGGACCGTTGTTTCGATCGCAACCGGTCGCGGTCGGTCGTGGACCGGTCGCGGTCGCGATCGCGGTCGCCGACTCCTGTGCACGTGCCCCTTGTTTCTCGCGGTCTAATGGAAAGGCAATTAACGCGGCCTTTTATCGATCGAATCGTTGTCTCGCTAAGGCGCTCGGTAAACACGGGCAACCGGGAAAAACCGGCGATCGGGCTACGGATCGTTACGGTACACGGGGGCACGCCGGTCTCGGGCCGTTTCGATCGCTATTCGGCCCGATAAAGCTATCTCGAGGGGGCGGAGAAATCCAATTGGGGAACGCCGAGTGCTTCCCGATGGATAGACCAACGACCTCCCGCACCTGTTACCGGGAAGTCGATCTTCTTCTCTGTCGATGGATCCGCGACTCCGAGGGAACGCTCTCCGCGCGTCGGAGGTTCGAAAAATTCAACTGCAGAACATGGGACTTGCGCGTTTGTCGGAAGAAAATCGCGGAAACAAGTTCGACGGCGAGCAACGATAATAGCTAGTGACAAATATGCTAAATTCTTCCCAATTTTCCTTCGGCTTGGAAACGAAGATGGACAGTTTGGGAAGAGGAGATACGATTATTAGGACAATTAGAAAAACGAGGTGCAAAGCTCGCGTGTCGAGAGAAGCTTCTTTAAAAATAACAGGATATGACAATTTCGCATTGGTTTCAGAAAGGGTTCAATTCTTTCGACGGTGTTTTTTCGACCGAGTGGACAAATTGTTGGTGGTATTTATCGCAATCATTATCGTTCAGAGTATCGCAAATCCTAACAATCTCTCGCGGCACTTTTTTGCAATCTTCGCACAAGAGTCCATCGTTAAATCTATTTGGTAAAAATTCAGAGACCCCCGTTGCTTCGTTAATATATTTTGCAAGCATCGATTACCGTGTATCGCGCTTATTAACACGCTTCATCGCCATTTTTCGTCAGGAGTTCACGCTGAGAATCGATCGGTTTCCCGAAAAATTCCCGAACACGGTGCAAGCAATTAGAGAAATGAATGGAAATCTTCTCGCATGCCTGCTGACAATCTCGGCCAGTTCGGCGGGGCGTCGCGGCGGAAGAAATCGGAAGTGAGCGTAAATAACGTTAATTAGCGTTTCGAAAGCGCCGGGCTCGCCGCGGAAAAGAATCGGTTATCACACCGAAAGCGTTTTATCCGGCGGACGAAATCCGCGATACAGCCGAGAGACAATTTCCCCGCGGGATCGCGATAACCGTTCGATAACGCGAGCGTATCGAGTCCCCCGCGAGAGCTTGTCGCCAATTAAGCTCTTTTCCGCGAGCGTGCCCTCGAAAAGCGACGATTAAAAAACGCGATGCCGGGCCGGATAACGTTGAAATTCGAGCAGCAATATCGCTTAACGAGTTCGTCGATGCTGCACACCGTCGACCACGCGAGGTTGCGCCGTCCTTGCAAGACGAAAAATCGATCGGGGATTCACGATTGGTTTTAGAGAAAGGAATGCGCGTGTACGCTGGCGTGCTCGCGCGAGCGCGGGTTCGCGCTCGCGCGAACTTACACGGACGGTGAGTGACCTAGAAACACATTATCGCGATATGTTCTGCTCGTCGACCCACTGACGTGACACGCCCAACAATCCGGACCGATGCGATGTATAGCCGATCGAGGAGGTGCACCGATCTATACCCGGTGCAGTTGCACTCGCTGTTTTAACCCTGCGCGATCGAAAACGCCGCCGAAAAATTACACGGAATGCTGCGATCTCTCGCAGATCATGAGCAAAGAATAATGTAAGCGTCGTCATGTTGGATGCTACGTACTACTGTGATCAAAAAGTAAGGTGAATTTGTTTATAAAATGTAAATTCTTTGTTTATTCTTCCAAATCAATTTCATCCCCTTCAAAGTAATCCCCGTCCTATAAAACGCACTGTTTCCGACGCTTTTTCCAGTCCTCGAAACAGTCGGAATAGTCTTTTTCCGGTATAGCCTTCAAGACCTTCTTCGATTCGGTTTTTATCTCCTCAATCGTGTCAAAACGGCGTCCCCGCATTGGCTTTTTGAGTTTGCTGAATAACCAGAAGTCGCACGGAGCCAAATCAGGCGAATACGGTGGTTGTGGAACGATATGAGTCGAGTTTTTGGTAAAAAAGTCGCGAAGAACCAATGCAGTATGACATGGCACCAATCGAGACTTGACGCGTTTGAGACACAAATCATCCTTCAAAATGGTTTGGACTGAGCCAAATGATATTCCAACACTATCAGCGAGGTCTCTCATTGTCAGTCGACGATTTTCAAGCACCAAATCTTCGATTTTTTTGGACGTGGCCCTCGTCGGTAGACGTTGATGGTCGTCCAGAGCGCGGTTCGTCTTCAACGCGTTCTCGGCCCGCTTTGAACTTGTTGTACCACTTATAAACGTTTTTTTGTGCCATAGTTTGATCACCAAAGGCCTTCCGTAACATTTTCAACGTGTCCGCATAAGAATATTCGTTCCGCAAACAAAATTTGATGCAAGTTCTTTGCTCAACAAAATCACCCATTGTAAAAATCGAAAAATTCACTTTTGGTTGTTTACAAAAACACGTGTAACTCGGAGATAATTAAACCTTTTGACAAACAGACACTTGGCAAATGTTACAGACAGTCCTACCAACCTAGGAAAAAAAATTACCTGCCTTCCTAATGCCCGGAAGTTTTAAATGACAATTTCACCTTACTTTTTGATCACAGTAGTATATCGGAGTCTCTCGCAATTTTGCGACCAGACCTCGGAAACACGTCTGGAATTGTTCGTCGAAACGAGTCACGCACGACTAAAGTATTCCACGTTTCCGCGAACCGAATCGCGCATGGAAGAGTACAGTCACCGGATTGGAAGCAATTGGTTTCATTCATTCATGTAGATAATCGTTGCGACTTCGAGGAACATTTTCCTGATAAATATGCGAAGCTTCCGGCGATGTTTTCAACGCGAATGCGGTAAATTCTTCCTAATCGACGCTCGGATTTTACGCCAAGAATGGACATTTTGGAAAGAGGAGACGCGATCGTTCGAGCTTCGTCGCTCGATTTTTACAGTCACCGATTGTTAACGACTGTAAAAAATTGACTCTATATAGGACAACGATGCAGATGCGTTGTGTTCGACGAGAAAGACCGACGGGCAGCGGCGGGAGGATCTCTGTCCACGGTTTTCGCGGCGCGTCACGTGCGTTTCGAGGCCCGCTATTGACACAGAAAATGTTTCTCGTCCTGATCGCGTCGCGAGCTGAATATTATTCTGCATCCTCCTAGAGATCCGTTCTATTTCGAAGCGATTTCCTCGCGAAAATAGCCATTCCGCGTATTATCGTGGCGGGATGACGTCCCGGCGAGCCAAAAGTCGCGCCGTCCAAACAAACAAACGGATAATTTCGGTGGCCTGGCAACGATTATATCCGATATCGTTCGCTATATCGGGATCACCGCTCGGCACCGATTCCACGGAAATAATTTTGACGACCGCCGAACGACGTCGCGATTCCTTGAATCGATTCCTAGAACCTGCGCGCTCCGACCGAGATCGTCGAGTTTGGTGCGTCTTCGATGCTAGAGAAATTGTTCCGACGTCCTTGGGCATACCTCTGCCAATGCGTCCTGCCATCTTTATTGCTTCAGCTTCTTGTCCTTCGAGGCTCGAACGCGCTATTTTCGCGACGCGATCGATCGTTCCAGAGATCGATACAATTTTGCGTGATTTGCAGGAGATTCGCGATATTCAACGATTCGTTTAATCCTCTGACGAAGGAGCATTTTTACATCTGCGCGCCCTAATCTTAGGCTCGGTTATCGTGCAATCTGCGTGCAATGGATTATCCGAAAGCTTCGAAGAAATTGACAAAAATTCGGAGCGGACCGTTTTGGGGAAAAAAATAGAGAAATCGGAGCGAACCGCTACAAGCGCAGGTATTATTTTCCCTGCGCGTGGCGATCGATCGTTCCAGAGATCGATACAATTTTGCGCGAATTACAGGAGATTCGCGATATTCAACGATTCGTTTAATCCTCTGACGAAGGAGCATTTTTACATCTGCGCGCCCTAATCTTAGGCTCGGTTATCGTGCAATCTGCGTGCAATGGATTATCCGAGAGCTTCGAAGAAATTGAGAAAAATTCGAAGCGAACCGTTTTGGGGAAAAAAATAGAGAAATCGGAGCGAACCGCAGCAAGCGCAGGTATTATTTTCCCTGCGCGAGACGATCGATCGTTTCAGAGATCGATACAATTTTGCGTGATTTACAGGAGATTCGCGATATTCAACGATTCGTTTAATCCTCTGACGAAGGAGCATTTTTACATCTGCGCGCCCTAATCTTAGGCTCGGTTATCGTGCAATCTGCGTGCAATGGATTATCCGAGAGCTTCGAAGAAATTGAGAAAAATTCGAAGCGAACCGTTTTGGGGAAAAAAATAGAGAAATCAGAGCGAATCGCTGCAGGCGCAGGTATTATTTTCCCTGCACGAGGCGATCGATCGTTCCAGAGATCGATACAATTTTGCGCGATTCACAGGATATTCGCCGTCAACGATTCGTTTAACCCTCGGACGGAGGACCATTTTCACAACAGCGCGCGCCATAATCTTGCCAAATGGATTATCCGAGAGCTTCGAAGAAATTGAGAAAAATTCGAAACGAACGGTTTCGTAAAAAATAGAGAAACGGAGCGAATCGCTGCAAGCGCAGGTATTATTGCGCGAGGCGCAAGTCCGTTTGACCCGACGCGGCGGCCAGGATGAATTATGCCAAATTGACAAAAATTCAGGGTGAACGGTCTCGTAAAAAATAGAGAAATCGGAGCGAACCGCTGCAGGCGCAGGTATTATCCCCTGCGCGAGGCGCAAGTCCGTTTGACCCGGCGCGGCGGCCAGGATGAATTATGCCGGGCAGGTAATACGGAATTCAGGCGATTAGCAGATAACGGTCTCGATAATTATCACCGCATAAATCTGTCGACGCGCGGCGCCGTTTCATCGTGGTAGCTAATCTATCGCGGGATGGGAACCCGCTGGAATCATCATCGGGCAAATGACTCAATTCCGCGGCTCCCGAGCTATTCCGCGTCGCGCGTCTCGCGTCTCGCGCGTCGCGAGTTAATAATAAGTGTACCGATATTTACGTTGGACACCTACCCCGCGGCTCGGCCGGCCCGACACCGCTGTATTTAGTTGCGCGCGCGTTAGATTTACGAGCGTTGTTTCAACGGGAACGCAGAACGCGCCGCGTGGAAATGGCCGCGCGGTTCACTCGGAGCTTTTCCATGCGCGTTGCTGCGCGAGATCCGAACAGAAATGCATCGCGGTTACATAGACTTTTCTCACGAACGAAAGGATCGCATCCTTCGGGAGGAATTAACGCGCTGTCGACGGGAACGGTATTTCAATGTATTTCTAAAAAATTTACTTTCTGAAGCTTTGTTATATACGTCCGAGTGAAACCCCTTCGAAATCATGAACATCCTCGTTTTATACTTCCTTATCAAAATCCTAGTGTTACTTTTGAATTTATTTAGTAAATATAATATATAATTTATATATTAATTAAATATATATATTATATATTATATTAATAATAGTATATATAATTTATATATTAATTAAATATATATATATATATATATATATATATATATATTATATATTATATTAATAATAATATATAATTTATATATTAATTAAATATACAGGGTGTTCCACAATTATTTTAACAGTCGAAAATGAGGGGTAGCTGAGGTCATTTGAAGTAACTTTTTCCTTTGCGGCAATGCAATCTGCGGCTTTGTTTACGAGTTATTAACGGAAAACACTGACCAATGAGAGGTGACGGCGCGAAGTTCGAGAGCCCGCAGCACGAGGCTTTGACAGATGGTCGGGACCGTCTCGAGCCGCGTTTGAAGTATTGAACAAATCACGAAGCGAGAACTTTCCGGATTTTTTTTACTGTTATATGTCAAGGTCATGTCAAGGTTATTTCAAGGTCGTGTCAAGGTCATGTCAAGGTTATGTCAAGGTCATGTCAAGGTCGTATCAAGGTTATGTCAAGGTTATGTCAAGGTTATGTCAAGGTTATGTCAAGGTTATGTCAAGGTTATGTCAAGGTCATGTCAAGGTCGTATCAAGGTTATGTCAAGGTCATGTCAAGGTTATTTCAAGGTCATCATATGACATTTTTAAGCAAAGCTAATTTAATAAATAATAATCGTGTTAAAGGACGTAAGGTATATGTTTGTTAGAGAAATATGTAGAATATTATCAATAAGAAACTCACCCATTTAGTTGTAAATCCAGTTCATGCACGGAAATGTGTGCAGGATAGTGCATTGACCTCGTACAATGTCAAGGTTGTGTCAAGGTCATGTCAAGGTCATGTCAAGGTCGTGTCAAGGTCGTGTCAAGGTCCTGTCAAGGTCATATGAAGGTCGTATCAAGGTCCTGTCAAGGTCATGCCAAGGTCATGTCAAGGTCATGTCAAGGTTATGTCAAGGTCAACATATGAAATTTTTAAGCAAGGCGTACAGTGAAGATTAACAAAGTACGTAAATGATATTTTAATTTATATAATTCCGTGTCCGAGCACAGTTCAACGAATGATTTCCAAAGCTAATTTATTAAATAATAATCGTGTTAAAGGACGTAAGGGTTATGTTTGTTAGAGAAATATGAAGAAACTCAACCAGTTAGTTGTAAATCCACTTCATGCACGGAAATGTGTGCAGGATAGTGCATTGACCTCGTACAATGTATGATGAACTGCACAGCTGATCTGTATCCAACGGCGACGAACAGAAGGATATCTCCGGGCAGGCAATTTCAACGTTTACTTTCACTGCATTATCACTAAACACTGATCACTTATCAATAATATTTATGGACCAACTTTCCTGGTTTAATATGTATGGCCCTGAAAAGAGCCGATTATTTTATGCGACGTTCTAAAGTAAATGTGAACAGCGTTTTTCTTAAAAATATCACTGTTACGTAGTAAAAAAAACATCCGGAATGTTCTAGCTTCGTGATTTGTTCAATGCTTCGAACGCGGCTCGAGTCCGTCCCGACCATCTGTCAAAGCCTCGTGCTGCGGGCTCTCGAACTTCGCGCCGTCACCTCTCATTGGTCAGTGTTTTCCGTTAATAACTCGTAAACAAAGCCGCAGATTGCATTTTCGCAAAGGAAAAAGTTACTTCAAATAAGCTCAGCTAGCCCTCATTTTCGGCCGTTAAAATAATTGTGGAACACCCTGTATATATACATTATATATTATATTAATAATAATATATAATTTATTAATTAAAACGTGGGGTAAAAACGTGGTTTCACAATAAAGAAAATAAAAAGCTGATATAATAAAAGATAATATAAATACAGAATCAGCGAATCGGCGTTTTAGGTGAACAGTTTATGCGAACACGTTTTAAATTTTCCCGAATATGTCTATATTATCGCTATTGTCGTTAACAAATCGTAGCGTTAAGTCCTTTTTAAAAAATGGATCGCTTTTCAAAAACTTCACCGCTTTTCGCCCGCTCGGCGCGTAAGCAACGCTCGACCTCTGACCCGCGGATAACGCGTTGATCGAACGATCGGACGAAAAAGTTCGAATCGATCGATCACGCTAGTTCGCCGTGGAAAACGATGATCGCGTTGCCGCGGCTGAGAAAAGCTGCTCGATTCTCGCCAAAGGCTAGCGTCGGCTTGGTTCGTTCGTTGTACAGCCGAAGGGACGGGCCTCGCAGAACATCCTTAACGATTTTAATTAACTCCGTTAGTTCGCGGAGGTCTTGCGTACGCAAATGCGCCGGCAGATTTAACCGTTAGACGGCTGATAGAGAATAGACGCGACATTCCTTTTCGTGTCCGCGCGCCAGGACGAAACTCGGGGGAAAAATGTAGAACATTGGTCACGAACCGCGTTTCGTTTCAACCTCCGGCGTGTTTCTCTTCTAGAATTCTTCCTCGGCGTGCTCGGCTACGGGGAACCGTCGCCGCTATCGAATTTAATGCGGATTTTTCGTAAAAATCCGTTTCCGGGAGGCAACGGTTCACCGGCCGGCTCCGTACACCGCGCTAGAAAGATTTACCGCGACATTCTTCAAACGCAAAATACACGTGATTCTCGTATAATTCTTCTACGCTTTGTTTCACCTTTCCGTTTTATCTATTTCGAACGCTCGGAAGAGGCTCGCGGATCATTTTTATTCTCTTCGAGCAGTCGTATATATCCCTGCCACGTGTACCACCGACATGCTTACATGTTTACTCAACGCGCTAAAAAATATCTTAGAACCGAAGAATTAATTTCCAGCACAAGAATGGATCGCGATAAGTTTGCTTCATTGTTATATATGCGACAATTAATCATAATTAGATATAATATACGAAGTTTTAGCGAAACATCGAATAGCCAGCGCGAAGAATGAAGCAGTAAACAGCTCGGCACGGAACGTGTTAAACGATCGTGGTCGATGAAAAGATCAGGAAAAACCACAAAAAAAATCACGGACGCGAAAGATCAGAAAATAGAGATACGCGCGCTCGAATTGTTTTTCCTGAAACAATATTTCAAGTTGGTCGCGTTATTTTCGAAATAGTTTCCATCGAGGATATTCTCATAGACGCTGGATTGCTCGGATAAACTGTACGGATAAACTATCGAACGTGAGAGCGTATATAAAAATACTCGCGGCTGCCGAAACACCGACTCCGCCACTAGCCGAGTTCGTAAATCCTATTAATAGGCCAGTTTGTCTTCCGACGATTCATTTTTCTCGCGTGCACAGTGCGGCGTGTCAGGTGCACTATAAATCAGCTGCCACGGTGCGACGGAATTTCCGGCAGAAATTTATCGACAGGATCGGACTTTCGATATCGCGGGACACGTTGGACGGTGGATCGCGTATAAATTCGTCGGACGAACGGAGAGCCGATTCGAATGTGTTTCGACCGACTTTTGAACCTTAATCATTTAACCTTTTAGGTACGGCTGAATTCTGCGCGAGGCTATTTCTCTGGACGGCAGAGTCTGATACGTGTACTGTACAGAGTCTGATATTGTATATACAGGGTGTCCCAAAAATTTCTCGCAATCCGAAAGTGGCGGGTTCCTCGGGTCATTTGAAGCAACTTTTTCCTTTACAAAAATGTTCTTCGAGGCACCGTTAACGAGTTATTAACGAAAAACAGTGACCAATGAGAGGCGAGCTCGGCTGGCGCGAGGCGATCGAGCCAATGAGCGGAACTGGGCTTCGTGCGCTGGTTGGCTGGGCCGCCTCGCGTCAGCCGTACTCGATTCTTATTGGTCACTGTTTTTCGTTAATAACTCGTTAACGGTGCCTCGGAGAACATTTTTGTAAAGGAAGAAGTTGCTTCAAATGATCCGAGGAACCCGCCATTTCCGGATTGCGAGACATTTTTGGGACACCCTGTAGACTGTTGTAAATCGATGCGAAGACAAAAGAAGTGTAAAACAATGCATACGAAGACGATTATTTGATTCAAACGATGACCGAGTGAGCTACTAGAACAAGCCACTATAGTGGCGCGTCGTTCAGAGAGATGACATCCGCGGAAGCCACTATAGTGGCGCGTCGTGCTTAAAAGATTAATAGAGGGCGAGATGTCTTGTAAACCATTGTTCAGCCGGGACGGGATGGAACGCAATTTTAAAGAACGACGACGGAAGTTTGTTTGTATTTTTCGATACACCGAATCCACGGCCGCGAAAACGATATTTATCGCGCGGCCGGTCGTTAAAACGGGAAAATCCTCGGGACAAGTTTCTGTCGTTACCGGAAGTCCGATATCTTGTGTTACAAATTTTTTAACGCGTTGATCATCGGATCGCTCTCGTACACGAGCGACGCGAGAGAGTCATTAGAGCGAAACAAAGGCTAGAGTTATGGCAGAAGCATCGCCGTAACGACTGTGATAAATCTTCGCATTCCAGTTTCGTTTCATTGCACAAATTCCTTAGATTTTCAGGTATTTTTATCGGTCGCCGGTCCGGCAGCCGAAGCGACAAAGATAGAATCGGTCGATTCGTCTTTTTCGTATCTTTAATAAACACTGTTCGAGAGAGAGAACGCTGTGTTTCCTCGTGCCTCGAGGAGAGCTCCTCCGCGAACGAGCGTCGAGCAGTTATTTAAAACGACGCGCTTAAATTACGTTTTCACGTTTCCGTCATTTTTCTGTTTCATCGCGAAAGCATCAGGAATTCGATACAACAAAAATCTGAGTATCGCGACATTCTTTCTCGTTCCAGCAAATTTGAAAAAAGTATTCAAATTCGCGAGATTTCGGATCAATTTTCGTCGATGCACTTTCGCGCATTTAACGATCGTCCCGATCTCGTCTCGAACTCGCTCGAAACGCGCGCTCGTCGCGGGAGCGATCTTCGAGAATCTGGGACAGTCGCAGTCAAAAACGCTAAACAACATAATTGAAACCTCGAGGAGCCGAGTCATTCGACGGCTCGTCGTCGGAAGAACGCGGCAAATCGCCGGGTAGCGCATTTACCGCGATCATAGTTTCATCGCTGTTCAACGGAATCGTGTAATAACAGTGCAGGTTGGCGCCGAGCGCGTCGAATCATTAGGAACCGGAGGTGCAGATCGATGGTCGGTCTTCCATCGCGAACCAGAGAGAAAACAGAGAAACAGAGAAAACAGACCGAGAAGAAGGCGTCTTGCCCACCGGTGGGAATATCTCATTGCTCCCGGACTCGTTTCAAGCTTGAAGCTTCGATATTCCTTCAAGCTCCTAGCGTTTCTAACGCTTAACGCGCAAGCCTCGGCTAGCAGACGATGACTCTCGGCGGCAGACTTCTCGAGATGAAAGCAGGAAAGTAATGCTGCCCGCAAATGCTCTTTTTTGGCACGAAATCCGACGTCTTTGATGCGATAGAAATTGCGTTCTTCGCACCACGATCAAATGGCGTACGCTGATAATCGAGGCGCGGTGACCGGGCCTAGGGAAAAATAGATTTTTCAGATAGTAAATACGATATATTAATTACCATATTAAATTAATAATAATATATAATAATAATAATATTATTTATATTATTATATATATAATATTATTATTATATTATTATATATTATTAAATTATTATATAATTTATAATATTATTATATATATATATATTATTATATATATTATATATATTAATAGTAATAATATATAATAATATATATTAAATTAATAAATTAAAATAATATTATATTATATTAGAACAGTTCGACAGTCGACGGTTGTCAGAAATTGGGATAGGAGAGACTTTGGGGATAGAAGACAGCGTGGATGCGAGACCATCGCATGGGACAGGTGCGCCGGCTTCGACTTCGGTTCCGACTTCGTCCTAGCCGCTCTTCCCTCGTCTGGGTTTCGCCTGGAAAGTAAGCCGATGCTATCGAGAGACCCCCTCGCGATTTCTGCACACCGGCATGGCACGATGCGTTCGCAAGTGCGAGCGCTATAAATAATCGGCGTCCTCGCTACCTGGCCGCGTCGCTCGCTCCGCTCCACTCCGCTCCGCTCCGCTTCGATCCGCTGTTAGGCCGCGCGTACACGGTGAACGACCGCTCGTAAATTCGCCTCCTTCCTCGTGAGTTACGTCTTCCGAACCGCCGGAAATTAGGAGGCCCTCGCTGGCCCGTAAAAAGCTCGGTTGTTCAATCTTGCGATTGCGTTCGCCAGACTCATTGTTCAAGGAGCGGGCGAAATTAAACGGCGAGCCTGGATCTGCACGAATCAGCGTCGCGCGTTCGAAGCTTCTTCGAACGGAAAAATATTTAACTGTTCGTTTTAATAACGCGTTCGAGGCAATTACAACCGAAGAAGCTCCTGCAACGACGAGCGAAAAAGTTGAAAATTATTTTAGCTGCCGAAGGGCGAAGGTAGAGTCTTGGCTTTTTGAAGCGAACGTGGACGGAACATAGCAAGGCTTTTTTACACGCAGTTGTAGGAGCTCGAAATTCTGCTATTTATAAGGTAGCACGACGCGTGTCAAGCGCAAAGAGCAATAATTGCAATTGCGAGCCGAGAACGCATTCGAAGAATCGGACCACTAAACATCGTTTCTTTCAAACACATTTTTGACTCATTTTGGACACGTTGTTTTCTCCATCGACCCCGTTGTAATCTGCGCAAGGCTCGATCGATCGTCGGAAACTGTACGCGATCGAATAATAATATTTCTACACCGGGTCCGAGAGCTGAAATGGCTGAAGGGGTGTATGGAGGAAAGGGGGGCACGCGTGGTACCCGAGGGCACGTACCCGATTCACACCTACCCGCCGTGATCGTGGTCGTGGCCGTGGTCGTGGCGACTGCGGTGTAAGAGATACGAGAAAATTCGTTATTCGGCCCCGTGTCCGATGTTCCTATCGTCCAGGTCATTACTCATTCCCGCGGCGTGCCCTCGTATCCTCTTGTCGTCCCGTTCTGTCCACCTGAACGTGCCCTGGGCCCCCGGATCCCCGGGCCTCCGGGCCCCATGGGCCCCTGCCCCCTTTTATGAGGGCTCTATATTGATTTCACTTGCACTGCCCACGTTTAATCTCCGGCTGGCGCGCCCTGCTCCACGTGTCAACCTGGCCGAAATGGGAGAAAAACTCTCGTTCCGGTCGACAAGTTGCGACACGCTGTCCGTCCACGTTCTCTCTCTCTCTCTCTTTCTCTCTCTTTCTCTCTCTCTCTCTCTCTCTCTCTTCGTGTTCTCCTCCTCTTCCTCTGCTTTCTTCCTTTTTTTTCCTCGGTCTCACGAAAACGTTTATTCCCGCCATTACGGCTATAAAGCGGGAGAAAGGGTTCCGGCGCGGCGCGGCGGCCGTGTAACATGGGCGATCGTAAAACTTAGAAACTCTCGGGATTCTTGTTGCCCATTGAGTGCTTTCCGTGAAGGGGAGACGCTCCCGGACGATTTTATCTGTCGCGCCCACCCCCCCTCTCCCCAAAGCTGCACCAAAGAAATTGTTCGAACGCCGGACCGCTTTTAGCAGCGATTCGCCGTTGCCCGTAATTAATTTATCGGGAGATCGTGGCCGCGCCGGTTGCGGCAAGCTCTCTAGTTAACACGTCTCCGATGTAACTTTTGGATTCGAGATAAACGGTGTTTTCAGGCCGAGACGCGTCCACTCGGATCGACTTCGACGAGCTTCGCGCGAAGAGTTTCGACGCGTCGCGTCGGATCTACGGCGTTCGTTTGTTCGACGGCGAGCTTTTCTTTATCGGTAGAATCGGCGAACGGTGGTCGGACGGCTCTGGACGTTAAATTTAAGGCGGACATCTGTGCACGTGTTATCGACAAGTTATCCACGAACACGTCTCGAGTAAGTTCGTAAAATAGAATTTTTATAGATACGCGAGATCGTGTTCCGCCTCTTCGAGATCTTTCGGAAAAACGTCTCGCTTCGATCGCAGCAGTTCGTTCGCGATGCTGCCCGCTTCTTCGTCGCGCGACCATAGTTGCTCGAAGCACGAAGTAATCGTAACTGTAGTTCGTAACAGTTTCTCGCGGAGACTTCCTCACGGAATTATCTACGAATCGCTATAACTTTGTCGCGTTAAGTGACTCCACCCTCTGCGTCGAGGACTAAGAGCACCCGGCCATTAGGGTTATCGTTGCTTTCTAAAATTAAACCCGCGATAATCGGCTAATGAAACCACGTTGGAAGAAAAGCTTCAATTACCGCGATCGGAGAAGGTTAAGGTACCGTTCCCGAAGAGTCGCCTATCTCGTCCACCGAGATAGAGCTAACTTTCTCGCTGAACTATTCAGGGGTCCATTTAACTTGTCGCTCACCCCTTTCGGACACTCACGAACCGTCGGATCCGTTTAATAAACGATCCCGATTTGAAACTGGTACGTCCGTTTTCCTCCTCGTTTTGGTGACCAGTATCTTGCGAAACAATAGCAAAAGCAATGTTAGATAGTACGTCGATGTATTCGATTGTCAAAAAATTAGAAACTTCGATTCTTCGTGTAAATTCCAGCGATAACGATAATTAGACTCCGGATCCTTATGCAAAGTAGAAATCGTCTGCATCGATTGCGGAACGTAAAAGTCGAGCGCAAGGTTTTCCCACAATTTTTTCAACAATTTCAAGAATTTCGAATTAAACGCGTCAAGATTCCTCGTTTCTTTTAACAGCTGATCGGCTTATCTTCCGATCGAGAAAGCAAAAATAGCGATCGCAGTCCTTCGCGTAAATTCGTGTTTCTGCCAACGCGAAAATATGGACACGGGGGCATCCGGTTCGCGTCGCAGATAATTTTTCTTTAATTGGTTCCTGCCGCTTTGTTCGTCGCGCGAGGCAATTGTTTTACAACCGGAGAAAAACGCGATCTCCGAGGGTCGAGGCCCCGTTATCTCGGGGATCCCTTGGTCGGCCGTGTCGCCGCTAGCAGCATAAATAAGTTGAGCTTGGGGACCCTTCATAGATTTCGCGATAAGATCCGGGGCGAACACTTTTTTCCCGTGAACAGTAATCCCGGCCGACACGTTCGAACAGAATTTCGACGGCTCTCGGTGTCCTTGTTCTGCCGCGCGCGGCGACTCGTCGGCGACATTTTAAATTTGCGTGTGTGTAAGTATCCCAAATTCCGGCGAAATTGCCGCGCGGGACACGGTGAAACTTCCACTAAAAAACGCTGCATCCGGCTCGCGCGCGCACGGAATCCCAACTGCGAGAATCTCTTCGTTCGGCGACACGCGCCGTTCGAGACATCTTCATCGAACATCCCGCGTCCGTTTCCGCCCACGATCCGCGATTTTCGCGACGAAAAACGTCTTTCCCGGCGATCTTGTTTCATTGTCGAGGCTGTTGAACCTCCAGCCACGGCACCAAGATGCATATTGTAACTATAAATACCCTCCTTAATTAGCTTTCTTCCTGCGGTTAACAAGTTCGAACGATTTCCTCGATCCTATCCGATCCTCTTTTTTTCGATCCATTCTTGTTTCTATTAATCCCCACTTTGTTGGCAGTCCGAATGCGAACTCCCGTCGCAATTACCGTCCCGCTTTTTTCTCCCCCCCCCCTCCCAATTAATGGGACGATAGGCGCCTTCTTCGTTACGTATCGATTCCGCGTGTCCTCTCGAGGCGTATTGCTCTTATCTAGCCGGAGCGAAATTATTAAATTGCAGGATGCGGTGTTTTAAACTGGGATAACGAGGGTCGTTATGTCTATCTGTAGGACGGACTCGATGCTAATTGGCAAGAAACGCGGACGTTAAAATGTTGAATATTAAAGCGGGGCAATCAATATTTCCAGCAATGTATTTATTGGTGCTAAACCATTCGAGATCTTTCCCGAGAGCGAACGATAAAAGTAGTCCGATCGCGCGTCGACGAGATCGTTGCGTTTCGTTTCTTCCGTTCGATCGGGACAGCTATAAATTCGACCGCAAGCGTCGACGCTTAATTTCGGCAAAAATTCAGCTCTCCGTCGCGGCGCGCGCGATCTCTCGCCGATGTGCGATCAATTTCCGTGTTTGGGCGAGAGATTCCGGCTTAACCCTTAAATGCATATTGTTGCCAATTGTCTACATTCTACAGTTCCACTTAATTTTATTCAAAAACCTGAGTATGCGCGTTTCCGAACACACGTTGATAACAATAGACGATAGACCATGTGTGAAATAAAAGACTCGACATTACTTTTGGCGGGTAAGTTATATGTTTTTTGACATTTGAATGCGGTGGGTGATAACTACCAGGTTGCAAAGGATTTTCACGGACCGAGCGCATCGAATGCAAGGTTGCTTCGTGTCGCAACAAAAATCGCAATCGCTTTGCCGCATTTCATTTATAAATAATGTGAAAATTCCTGTACTAATAGATAATATAAATACGTGACCATTCGTTTACGTCTACAATAATTTTAGTAATAAACGCATATCGTTGCCGAAGGTCTACGTACAACTTATTTTCAAAATAAATACTCAATATTATTACCTAGATTTTTTTATTTATTTTTCACGTAACCTATGACTACATTCCTATAGAAAACGATTTTTTTAAATTCAAAATAAAAAATCATGCATTTAAGGGTTAAAAATAACGCGAGATATTCCGTGCAATTGTGTTCGAAGCGTTGCACGCGAGATCGAGGCCGATGCGATCGAAACTCGCCGGGAAGCCGCGGAAAGTGGCGGACCGTTTCGTCGCTCGGGAATTCTAGAAATTCGTTCGACGGTTAAATAAACGAAGAGGCCGCAGGCGAAGGTACGGCCGGTAACAGTGCCACGCTTTCTCGATCCCTTTCGTCGGATCCGGATGTTTCTCTCCGCGGGAACGCGTTGCGTCACGCAGATTTCGAGCCGACGAGGCCCGCGGACGGCGAGCGGAACAGGACAGAGGACGCCCACTTCGGGGCGCAGCTCGTCGAACCCGAAGAAACGAAAGATTGATCGCGCTGTTCGGGCAATGGCCACCGTCGCAGCCGGCTCCGCAGTTTCTGAATCAAACGGAGAGTCGTCCTCCGGAGCGGAAGGCGTGAAAACGGGCTCTCTGGACGCCGGCTGAATAGCCGCCGCGTCGCGCCGCGCCGCGCAAATCGCCGACGCGGCGCGGCGCGTCGTTCGAGTCAATGGGAAGAATGACCTCTTTCCGGGTTGCTACCATACACGTCCATTCTTGGCACATCTCGCAGGATGTCCCTCCGATCCTCCTCCCTCCTACGGTCATTGAAAACGAAACCGGTTACTTTTGTCTCCGGCTTCTATGCCCGCGCTCCTAGCACCGTCGACGGCGCCGCGCCGCCACGAGGCGAAAGTAAGCTCGATTTGGTAATCGGCTGCGTCGGTGATCGATGCTCTAACATGCGGCTGCTCGTCGTTGTTCGAGAACGCCGGGCATTTGATGTGTGTCACGGAACGGTCCGTTTCTGCGTCCGGTAAATGGTACCCGTGGATTCAGCGGCGTGTTTCTCGTGTCGCCTGTGACCCGGCCTCGGCGAGCACGCAAATCGTGACAGGATCGTTTCGTTTCAAAATCGTTCGGTGGATCGGGAAGATGGATTAGCCGGCCCGGGAGAAATTCACTCGTCCCGATGCAACCGGTTGTAATTGTAAAAGTCGTTTGTTACGGCGCCAATAGTCCGTATCGGAACGGCAACGATAGTCCTTAGAGTTGGAGACCGAGCGTCTTCTGTTCTGAGAGATGGAGGGGAAACATTGCGTTCGAGTAAACGTTTGTTCAAAATATCCGTCGACGCTAAATCCGCCACGGTAGAATCACCCGTTTCTCGCTTAACCGTTCGAGTCCCAGGGGTTTCAGTGATGTCTCTCTAATTGACGCCCAGATTGCGCACGAAAATGGACGATTTGGGAAGAGGAGATACGATTGTTCGAGCCTCGCGGTTTATTTTTATAGTTATAAATTGTCCACAATCATAAAAACGAGCTACAAGGTTCGAATAATCCTATCTTCTGTTCCCGAATTGTCTATTTTAGTGAACAATCTGAGTTAGGGAGACATTACTGAATTACATGTACACGAGGAGATACGATTATTCGAGCCTTGCGGTTTATTTTTGTGGTTATAAATTGTCCACAATTATAAAAACGAGCCTCGAATAATCGTATCTCCTATTCGCAAATTATCCATTTCAATGGACAATCTGAGCGTCAGTAAGGGAGACATTACTGTATTCAGAAAACACGGTCGAAAAGTGCCGAACAGCGTGATAGCGCTTGTCTTAATTGATTGCGAAGAGAACCAAGCGGCGCGATAGCGCTCGTTAAGATTGACAAACAAAACGAAAAGAAGAAAAAAAGAAAAGAAAGCAGCTGTGCGATGTACGCGCGTCACTAAAGTTTGACGCGACACAAAATCTGAACAGCGCGATCGCGCTGCTTGGGATTCAAACGGTTAAGAATCGCAAGAGTTATGAAAACTCTTTTTTTTCACGAGAATCGATCGAACGAATCGCATTATCGGAGCACCTGCTCTAATAGAAACTGTCCGGATTTAAATCGACCGGATCTCTCGTCGGTTTTATGGGGTTTTAACGCGCGCAAAGTCAAGATTACTATTCGGTGCGTTCAGCGTACACGTTTTTTTGCCAGAAATCCAAAAGTTTCACGAGAATCGATCGAACGAATCGCATTGTCGGAGCGCCTGCTCTAATAAAAACTGTCCGGATCTAAATCGATCGGATCTCTCGTCGGTTTTATGGGGTTTTAACGCGCGCAAAGTCAAGATTACTATTCGGTGCGTTCAGCGTACACGTTTTTTTGCCAGAAATCCAAAAGTTTTCACGAGAATCGATCGGACGAATCGCATTGTCGGAGCGCCTGCTCTAATAAAAACTGTCCGGATCGATTCAGATCCGGATCTCTCATCGGTTTTATGGGGCAACGCGTAAAGTCAAGGTTACTATTCGGAGCGTTCAGGGTACACGTTTTTTCGCCAGAAATCCATAAAACCCGCGGTCCATCGAAGAGTATCGGTGGTTGCCATGTTAGACACGGAGAGTCTCGCAGTTCAAGGGCTAAAGATTTCGAGGGGATTGTCAACGAGCTCGATCCGGCAAGTGTCGATGAAAGACGAACGTGGTAGTCGGCTGGTACACGACCGAAAGGAGGTTAAAGGGACCAGAAAAAGTGGCTGTCGTATATCGAAGGATCGGCGGTCCGGGACAAGACGAAGAGAGAAAGAGAGAGAAAGAGAGAGAGAGAGATGGAGGGGGGAGAGGGGGGTCGGCATCACGCCGGAAGAATTTAGTCGTGGTATCTCGGCGTGGTTATTATGCCTGCCTTAACGTTCCTCACATTCGCGTTCGCCTGCCCACGCAAGGCGACCGCCCCTTTAACATCGTCGGTATTCGCCTGATTTATGAATGCCCCGGCTATATTTAACAGCGTGTTCGCCATTGAAGACATGCCTTAGGCAGCGAGGCGAGCCCGGCACCGGCGAGAGGAGATGTCGCTTACGAGGGGACGTTAGGGTAGGTACATCGGCGGAGAGGACGTAATCCCACGTAATGCGGTATCCTACGCCGGTCCCGCGGCTCGCCGGCAGGCTATCAGAGTGCGTTTCGAAGATTTCGAAGCACCGGATACGGGGAATCCTCGGCACGTAGGCAGTGCAACGTTTTATCGGCGGATCATCCCGCCGGATCGCTTTATCCGCGTGTGAAATTCGATGATTGTGTTGTCATCCGGCTCCGCCACTTTCCGCTCGTCTTCCCACAGGCTTTAAGGGTCACTCGCCGGAGGATTCGAACATCGCTCGAATGCTCGCCGAGTTCGTTCGCGACTCGATTATGCGAACGGAGGGTTCGCGGTGGTCCGCGAACCTCCGCGACTATTCTCCCGCGGCACATTTATGAGAGAAAAATGAGCAGAGATCGAATGCGAAACGATGAGAACGTTTAAAGCATTTGGACATTCGATCGCGTTATTTTCAGATCGGTGAAATAATTATCGGATGAAAGAAATGTCTGTGCATCTTGCAATTATTTTGTTCATTAGGAAGCGAGGCACTGAATCGCAACGGTTCCACAGGTCAAAACAGATGACAGCATGCTAGCTTGTAATCGCACGAGTTGCGGTATCGTGACGCATCGGGCAATTTTTATTTCGCATAAAAATCTAGTCTAATATAACCTGAACATCGAAAACGCTGTCATTCTTGTTCGCGAAAAGAACAGCAACGGCGCGGAGTATTCGATCTCCCAATTTACACGCTTGCAGGAAAAGCGATAAATCGAAGCTTCGACGATATTACAGGCATCGACGTGTCCACGATAGCCGAACCATTGCTCGCGATGTTCGCGAATCAGAGGCTTCGATGCCCGTAACGTTCTCGAGCTGTGCAGCCCGTACAACTTTATTTCGTCATTACGAATCTATTCTTACCTATCTCGCACCGTCCCTCTATTCTTAGCACGAATGTTTACCAATTGTCTTAGGCACGGGGTGTAAAACACGAGCGGCTACCTCTCGGTTCTAATTTCGAATCGCTCGATGCACCCTGAACTACTTCTAGCTCTCATGGCGATCCTTGCAACTAGACCATAAAGCCGGTCTCGAGCGAAGCCAGACGTCCTCTTAGAACAAGGAAAATCGGACGGTCGCGTTCCGCGGATGCCCGGCCGCACTCTTTTCGCTCAAGGTTCGCCCTTGATTCCAATTACTTAACTGCGATTTCATCCGAAATCGTCGACGACGCGTTTCTGTTTGTACGAGCGCGTTCGTAAGTGGCCCGGACGGAGACTGATTTACATTGGCACGTCGAATGCGCGCCGTGCATCTTTTCGATCGTAAACGTCGAATCTCGTGCTCTTCCGATTTAATTGTTTACGCGTTACAACGGGATCGACGTTCTGTGGAAATAATCTGTACAATTGTATCAGATTTTGTGATAAAAGTTCGTTAGCCGACCTCTTACACCTAGGAGAAGACAAGGAAAATTAGACGAATTCGAGGCGATAGATCGGACGAATTTTGAGACACGTTCTCGCGGGGCTATTTCTATGCAACTTAGCTTAAATGAAAGCTGGAGGTGTCTACTTCAAGACAGGGTAGATCAGATTGCAATGGAATCACGAGATCGTTTTGAACAATTAAAAGGAATCGATCTCTCACATCATGGGGCTTACAGACATATAGGTTTTTAGGCAAAGTTCAGGTAAATTTTAAGATACGTTCCCGTGGAGATATTTTTATACAATTTAGCTTAAATGAAAGCTGGAGGTGTCTACTTCAAGACAGGGTAGATCAGATTGCAATGGAATCACGAGATCGTTTTGAACAATTAAAAGGAATCGATCTCTCACATCATGGGGCTTACAGACATATAGGTTTTTAGGCAAAGTTCAGGTAAATTTTAAGATACGTTCCCGTGGAGATCTTTTTATACAATTTAGCTTAAATGAAAGCTGGAGGTGTCTACTTTAAGACAGGGTAGATCAGATTGCAATGGAATCACGAGATCGTTTTGAAAAATTAAAAGGAATCGATCTCTCACATCATGGGGCTTACAGACATATAGGTTTTTAGGCAATGTTCAGGTAAATTTTAAGATACGTTCCCGTGGAGATATTTTTATACAATTTAGCTTAAATGAAAGCTGGAGGTGTCTACTTCAAGACAGGGTAGATCAGATTGCAATGGAATCACGAGATCGTTTTGAAAAATTAAAAGGAATCGACCTCTCACACAATGAGGTTTACAATAATAGGCAAAGTTCAAACGGATTTTAATATACGTTCCCGTAGAGCTATTTCTATGCAATTTAGCTTAAATGAAAGCTGGAAGTGTCCGCTTTAAGACAGGCCAGATTAGGCTGAAACTGTATAACAAGTCCATTCGCGTCGACCACTGCACCGTACCATATATTCTCACAAGAAAACGCGATCGGACTTGCTACACCTAACACTTGCCCAGTACATTCGATGGAGCAACTTGCAGCTCCCAAGCGTTCGAAGCGTAGAAAATATCGTCCGAAGTAGTTCGTAAGAAGGAAAGATCGATCGTTGAGAAAGGAACCGAGTCGGCCAGCCGAACGGGCCGAGAATTCGCGATCGCGAAGCTACGACTCTCGAAACGGAACGCGACGGTAGCGTACGATCGAAAGACGTCTGCGAAAAATCGTCTCGCGACACGGGCACAGCTGAAATAAGCTCCGGGGATTAGGGAACTTTCACCGCGCCTTATAATTCGCCGGCTCTCCGGCGGAGATTTTTCAAGCGCCGCGGAGTCCCCGTCCCCTTTTCCAGCTCCGAGCGGAGCGATCAAGGTGAGAACACCTTCACGGTCGAACGATTCTAGCAATGTGACGAAAGGAAACGCGCGCGCGAAGGCAAAGGACAGGACGGGAGGACGGGCCGCGACGAGGCGACGCGACGAGACGCGACGAGACGCGACGAAGCGACGCGACGAAGCGACGCGACGGGGGTTTATGATTGGATGAGGAACAGCGACAGCGAGGCTGGTGCCGCGCGTAATAGGATATCTGATACTACTCTTCGATGATCCAGGATAACGCCATCCAGACCGAGTTCGATCCTTATCTCCGCCGATTTAATGTATGCAAATTACCGGGGCTGCGGGTATTACCGGGATTAGAGGAGAGAAATGCAGATTGCGGTAATGTCAGCGAGCGCTGTACAAATCGGTGTCTCGCGGAATCTGATTATTTCGTCTCCCCGCGACCGTACTTCTTTTAGCACCGACTCCGGGGACACTTCTTCGAGCATCGATCTGCTTATTGGAAAAAGCCCCGGTCTCGTCGCAGGCTCCGGTAATTCGAACAGCTCCGGGCACAAAGGATCGAAGAGGGATCAATGATTCGCGCGTTCCAGGCCCTCCGCGGAATTCGATCGTGGATCCACCTTATCGATCCACTAGGTAGGACCGTCGAATTCGCGTAATCCTCGAGCCGATGTCACCGCGCCGAAGCAAATTCTACTCGGATCTCGAGGAAACCATCGAACACGGCGGAGTTGTTAGAGTCGAGTTCCATCTCGGTCGCAGCGATCCCGCCGGTAATTACAATTTCAAGGGAGCCCGTTATCAGTGGCAGCGGCGCGTGATTAACACCGGGGGCCGCTCGGGGAATAACGCGGCGCGAATTATCCGCTCGTTATCGTGCCTCATAGCCGAGAACGAGGCGAGGCGAGGCTCGCGGTGTTCCCGGGCCCGGAGCTCGGAGCTCGGAGAGCTCGCAGAGGGCCCGCGCTCGCGCTCGTGTCATCCGCTGAAAGGGGGCCCGCTTCCTCGCTCGCTCGCACGCTCGGATCGCTCGCTTCCTCGCTCGCTCGCCTCGGCTCGCACGGCTCGGCTCGGCTTCTATCGAGATCTACATAGTTGCATAACTTGAAACGGGCATCGATTCTCGGAGCCGAGCGAGCCGAAGCTCTCCGGGCTGGCTATGCAGCGCGGGCCGGCGATAGCAATACGCTCGGCTCGGCTCGGCTCGGCTCGCCGCGGCGCGAGCGAGGCGTGATGAGGCCGGTGCACCCGACTCGATGTCCGATAACGTACCACCGGCGCGGCGCGGCGCTTACCAGAGAACGATGTCGCTCCTCGAGGGCTCATATAGGTCCCCCGGCGCTGGAAACTGGTCGGTCTTCGTGCTCGGAGGGCCGACCGCGGGGCCCGTTCGATCGATTCCGTTTCCACCGGAAAATCGCTCGGTCCGCCGACCGGAACGTTCTTATCGAAAATCGAAGACTGGTCGGCTTTGCCTCTTCGCGGACTCTTTGCAGCGCGATTCCTTCGCACCGCGACCGCGACGAAGGTGTTCTTCTACGTTTCGATAGTCTTTCTTTTTTATTACCAGACTGCGGATTTTATGCGTTTACCACGAAGACCAGTGCAGATGGAAACGTAGAAACGTTTGAAGAATTTGAAAATTCGGTTTCAGGTTTCGGTTTCAGGTCGGTGAAATGATCAATGAATGGAAGAAATGTCTGCGCAGCTTCGGTATCTTGCGATCATGTTTTTTGGGAACCGAGGTACCGGATTGCACAAGTTGCAGTATTGTGTCGCTCTAGGCAATCTTTATCTCGCATAAGTCTAGTTATATTACTTTTTAAAGCCTAAATTTGCCTGAACATCGCGAACGCTGTGTCTTCTTTGAAACGCATCCCATCCATTTGCACCTTCCAAGAAAGGTATTTACAAATTACAGTAAATTCTCCCCAATTTTTCTTCAGCTTGTGAACAGAAACGAAAAATTTGGGAAAAGGAGATTCGATCATTCGCGGCTAATTTTCATAGTTTTTGGTTGTCGACGGTTACAAAAACGGGGCGCAAGGCTCGGATAATCGTATCTCCTCTTCCCAAATTGTCCAGCTTTGTTCGCGAGCTGAAAGAAAATTGGAGAAAATTTCCTATAGATCGTTTATCTCTCTCGAAGGCGTTAATATTTCAGCATCGCCGCCAGAGCTTATCACCGAACGATTCGGCTGATACTATTGCGAAGCATAGAACGTAGCGTACCTGTTCTCCGACTCGGCCGCGTCACCCACGCTCTTGCACCTAAACTCGTTAAACCTACGTGAACAAGAGCCTAAGAGAATCGGCTCTCGGCTTTCCTCAAAGTCGACCGATCGTATTCGCGATAAATCGTCTAAATCATTCGGCGATGTATATTCATAGAAACGCGAGCGCGCCGCGCGCGCGGTTTCCTCGTAGCGAAATACGGAAATCTCGCAGACGGGGGAGTTCGTCTCCCACGATTTCTTCCGCGAGGGCCGTGGAGACAAAAAAGAAGAATTCTTCCGTGGAAGAAGGCATCGTCTCCGCGAAAGCGAGAGTGGTCAGTAGGCGAGCGCGCGTGAAAAGGAGTCGCGTCCGGGTCCAATTAAAACACTCGGCAGCAAATCATCTGGCGCGTACGTCGCGTCGCGCGATAAACGAGCCCGCGACAGGAGAGACAGAGACGGCCCGCGTCGTAATAAGTCATCCTTCAGAGAACTTTCCACGGCACCAACTTGTCGGGATCTAATTAATAGAAATTAATTGCGCCGCGCTCGGGCAGCGCCGCTTCTCTCTCTCTCTCTCTCTCTCATTCTCTCTTCCTCTCTTCCTCTCCCGTTTTTCCGGAACTGGTTACGATCGAGCGACACCTGGAGCTTGTCTCATTAAAATACCCCGATGAATCCTATCTCCTCCGCGCGGCTCTTTATGATTTCCACTAATTGTGAGAAAACGTTCGCCGCGCTCCGTCGCGATTTAAATAGGTCGATTTCGTTTCACTTTTACACGCTTCTTTTTTCCGCTCACCTCCGACACGATTGTTCCCCGTTGAACTTTTACGCGTTCGGATCCCATTATCGTACACGGAGAAGGCGTAATCGCTTTCGGATCCGTGATATATCGAACGATCGATCTCTTAAGCAGGTATTTTACCGCGCGAAGCGCGCGTTTAAACTTTGTCGGGGAATTTTTTACGAACGATGCGGTCGAATCGACGTGGTTCGTTTGTACGTGTTTCGACGAGGTTGCCAAATTTTTTGCACGTTCCGAAATAACTCCTTAATCCTTTCGCAGGCACTGGGAGCTAAGCTTGCCATCCACTTTTATGCCAGGCTCGAATATTCCCACGAAACGTGCTGTCGTCTTGATAATTCATATTGTGCCCATGAAAGGGTCAATTCGTGGACAAATTTAGTGGAAAGCTCTGCGAGCTTTCCATGCAAGTTCCGGGAGCTTTCCAGCAATGCCAGGTCGCAGAGAGGCGCGGTGTGCGACACCCTTGAGAGCGCGTATCGCATGCGACCGCGGTTGATTCCGCGGCGGACGCGTGGGCGCGCCAGCTTTTTCCTTTCGGCGTCGATTTTAATAAGGAACAACGACGACGAGACGCTGTTATGACGGCTCGAAGGTGGTGCAGTAAAACCGGGTGATATAGATACGTGTTGGCCAGGGTGCGCGCGCGCGCGCGTATTCTCACGTATTCGCTCGCGCGTTTCGCCTTCGCGAGTCCTCCGCGCCACCAGATACTGTTACCAACACAAGCGTCGTAAAGTTTATTGCGACGACTTTGCGGCCTGGTGCGGGTCGCGGATGAATTCATTGTTGGTGGCTCGTTTCCAGGCCCGTGCCCAGGCCACGCTTTAGCCCCCTTCGCGACGAGAAAGTGGCTCAACCCTCTGCCGAAGGTGTCATGTCGTTCCCGTGATCGATCTGCTGCTTTCCTGCTCGACCTCCTTTCGTTCGCCGTGTTATTCGATTGTCGCGAATTGCACAAGCGGCGTCGGTATCGTAATTATCCCGGGAAAGTTCTCGACGATGCTTCATTTTCGAAGAGCGAGAATCCTTTGCCTATAGGCTTCGATGGACCAAATTTAAAATAGCGTTCAAACTGAAAGCATTCTAGAACGTCGAAGCATTGTTATTTGATACATCGAGCAGTTAGCTGTGTTTCACGAGTATACTCGTCATGAAGAAATTACAATATTTCGTGTTACGACGAACGTACTCGTCGCGCGTAAAAAGTAGTTACAAAAAAAGTTTGCTATTTAAATTTCAATCTCAATTAAAAGTTAAAGTGTATTCGTACACTTTAAGATATTCTGAATATCTCGAAGGCTAGACGACATAAAACGGATAAATAAAAATAGCACGAACGAAGTATCATACTTCGTTAGTCGGCGCTGGATCGCTTACTTTTACGCGACTCGTTTTAGGCACACGCATGTGGAGAATTTTTATTTCGCATAATAATATTGCTTCATTCAACCGTAACCCCCCACCCTACTCAGACGATGTTTATTACGGTACTTACTTATGAATGCACCACTAATTATACGCGTATCTTGCACATCGGTCGCATTGCGATATTTATGATCTGTAAATCGAAGTAAGCGGCGGTATTCTCGCAGAATTAATATTTTCACGGGTGATCAACGCCGGCTACCGCGAATAAAATTTTCATTACGAAAAAAAGGAAAGCGTTGTTTAACAACAATGCCGAATCTTTCGGGATCCCCGGCAACCTTGGGCGACGAAATTTCGCGCGTATCTTAACGCGCGCCGTCGCGCATCGTAAATGCAAATGAGGGGGCCGGAGGGGGGGGGGGAGCCACGATAAATATTTGCACGGGGAGCCGTTCAAATTTTTCGCCAACAATTTCGCAAGACTATTTAATTGTCGTGACCCCAGCTTGTGTTTGATCGCCGAAATTAAACACACCTTGACACAGATGGCCCCCGACTGTCTTACATAATATCTCTATACAAGCCACGCAGCGAGATCTGGAGTTTTCGATGTCGATTTAAATACATCGGCGATATCTTAACGCCGAGAACTTGTTCACCGGAACGAGCGAATCGCGATTCGCGCAAAATACCGTGCAAATAACGATCCACCGTTTCCATCGCGGCGTTACACCGTTCGAATTCGACTCGTTTATTCGCCTTCGCTGCGAATTCATAGTGCAAGCAATGTCTCTCTAGTTGACGCTCGGATTGCCCACAAAAATGGACAATTTCGGAAGAGGAGATACCATTATTCGAGCCTTGCGGCTCGTTTTTATAGTTATTGACAATTCGTGACTATAAAAAAAAGCAGCAAGGATCGAATAATCGTCTCTCTTCTCCCTAAATTGTCCATTTTTCTGGACAATCCGAGCGTCAATTAGAGAGACATTACTGTAATTGGATATTCTGGAAGCGAAGTTTTTCGAATAATAGCGCCGAGCATCGCACGAAAATAATAAGTGAAAATAAATATTATAAATAATAATAATATATAATAATAATATAATATTAATATAATATTATATAATTATATAATAATATATAATAGTAATATAATATTAATATAATAATATATAATAATAATATAATATTATATAATTATATAATAATAATATAATATTAATATAATATTATATAATTATATAATAATATTAGTATAATAATAATAATATAAATATTATATAATATTAACAGAATAAATATCGAATAAAATGGAAAATACGGTGGGAGAAATCTTGCGGTGAAGATATCGAACGAAGAAGATACGGACAGTTCGAACGAAAAATAGTGGCAACGCGGATGGCTGGCCGATAGTAATCGAAAGTAAATCGAACGGAGAATGAATGTCCTATCGAAATTTTTGACTCGAGGCGATCGATGATCCCCGATCTCGATGCTTCAAAGTTCACAGTCGCACGGCTGTGCATCATCGTTAGAATATCCCCGGCGTCGATGATAATTGCAGCAGACGGCCGTGATAGCTGATTGGCACCTTCTTGAATGGTAATGATGCAGCCGGTTCCATCAATCGGCATTCATCCTAATTACGAGCGCGGATATTCCCACATTTTCAGCAGTGAAAAACATGATCCCTGTTGGATCTAATGGTCCGGCTAATCGGTCAGGCAGATGTTGTTTAATCCAGTCATCTCGTCGATGTCCGCTCGGCTCGGCTCGGCTCGGCTCCAGCGATAGTCATCGCCTCGCGAGTTTCGTGACCAACGCGTGTACCCGTATAGAATGATTTTTCGAGCTTTCGTTTCCGATAGTCGTCGAGTCCGCGCGATAGATCCCGTCGAACGGTTTCGCCTCGAGATATTAAGCGCCGTCGAAACTGTCGTCGAACGAACGTTTATTCAACGGGGAAACATGTGTAACAATTACATCAACTTGTCCGAGGATTATCCGATTGGATCGGCGAACCGTTCGATCGGCGACTCGAAAATTAACAGTTGTCGGACAGATTGCGAATGAAAGGTAATAAATCTGCTTTGCGCATCATTTATTTCCAGCGATTAGAGCGCGCCGCGGCGCGGCGCGGCGCGGCGAGCTTTCCTGGTAACCCGATAGAAAATAAAATTAAGCGAAGTCGTCGTCTCTCCTGTCGGAAGTTCCGCAACAATTTATCGGGAGGGGGGGGGGGAAGCAGGGAAAATGTTCGCGCGAGCGGCGAACGCGATAAAACGGGCCGCGCGAATATTTCAGCGGGCAGGCGAATTTTGCATAACGGTTCGCAACAATAAAGTTCGAATTACGTAAGCGGAGAGATATCCGAGGCACAACCGTTTATTGAAAAAATGAAGCTTAGGAAATATCGTTTGGAATGCGAATGGAAATGCACTTTCGTTTCCTCTCTTGTTACATTGCATAGTAATTCACGAGATTAGGATCTACCAATGAGTAGAAATGTATAATAAATTGCGGATCGAATGTAGCACGATACGCTTCCAGCCACGGAACCGGCGGAACGTTCTGGGACCGGGGAACAAAAAAAGACGAAGAAAAGACGCGAGAGACAGAGACTGAAGATGTTAAACACGGTATTCGACACGGTGCTAACCGATCGCGGGATCAACGGAGCGTCGATCGATCGTGTTTGAACAAAGGATTTCGGCCTCGTAGGCGGTCGAGAGCTGTTCTACACGAAATTAATTTACTGCCACTTAACGGGATACGAGGGGATCGAAAGGTCATCGGTGTCGAATCAAAAACGGCCGATGATGTGTCCGGGGCATGTTCCGTCGATCAGAGATCTCGATTAGTTTCGCCCCGCGATTTCCAGTCGCGATTTTCAGTCGCCCCGCACCCATGCTTCTCGCGGGCTCGCTAAACGATATCTGCAATTTTTTACGCACCTTTCTATTATTATATAACCTTTCCATTAGCGTAACGTTCGCGCGATGCCGATGACGAAAGCGAGAGTTCGCCGCTTTTCTCTCGCCCTTTTTTAGGATCGTTTGCGAATCGCTTAGACTTCTGTTCAACGAGATACGGAGAATGCGCATAGACGCTTTGTTTTATTCGTTATCGGACCACGGATTTTATGGGGAAAAAAGGAATAGATGCGCAAAAAGGCGGCGCGAAAATGTTCAAGAAACCAAGAATGCGCGTTTAAGTTTATTAAAGTCGTTAAAGAAAGGAAGAAAGAATCTTGTTTTTGGCTTCATTCATTATAATCGGTTAAACACGATCCAACAGCAGATCCAAATTCTTCGCAATCATTTTCATTCCTTTACGTTCGATCTACCAATTTTCCTCTCAATCGATCGACAACAGAAACAACAGTCGTAAATATATGCGAGGAAAATGAATTTTGAGATCACAGGGGATGGTTTTCGACGGCGTACAGATAAATGCGAAACGTTCCGACTCCCCCGAGCTTTTAATTGCCATTTATTTAGAACCGCTGTTCTAATTACTCGAGAATACGATCGACGTTTACGTAACACTTTCTATTCACAATAACTTTCTAAATAATTACTCAAAGTCTTTTGCACTGTGTTCCGATGGAGAAAGAAAAAAGACGTTTAACGAACGGCATTAGCGCTATACAATATAATGATTACGTCCCCGGGGAAAAAAGCGTTGCGCATTCGAAACCGTGATTTAGAACCCACCGGCGCGGTAAGAAAGCGTTTTAATCGTCAGAATGTGTTCCATCTTAATTTATGGTCGGCTGTCATGGTGCCGCGGACGATTTTGTTTCGCCGATTCGTAAAAAATAATAATGGAAGAGAAAGTGATTGAAGATACGCCATATTTTCTGGGACATCGTTATGTTACGCTGTTAATGACTGTGTTAGAAAATCGAAGTTCCCGCGGCTTCCGGTGTCGCTGCAACGGCCGTCGCATAATTTTTTCCGTCGGAACCGACGTAAATCAAGTTTTTTCGGAATCGCAAATTGCCCGATCCTAATCACGAATTCGTCGTTCTTCCGACATTAATTTCGGCGCCGCGAGACGTTCTCGAGTTGAAAAACTATCAACGGGATTCGTACGATTACGCGGTTCGCTCGGTCGCGTATCGCATAATCGAGGAAACTGCGCGTCGATTAACCCATCGGTGCGAACCTAATTTCTGTTAAATTCATTAGGACGCAACTGATTAATTCGTTGACGGCGGTTACGTCACTTACAGAGGATATTATTAAAAAATTCGGCCAGCATGCTCGAAAGAGTTACAAATCACCAGCCGGCATGATTTTATACTTTCTAGTTTCAGTCTCGTTAATCGCGCGGCTTAGATTTTTGCGCAATTTGTCTTTTTCTTTTCTCGACTTCCGACCGAAAGTGAAAGAAAAGTCCCGCAGCGGAGTCGAAAGCGACTCGGCGTCGGTGGTTCCCGTTTAAGCGTTCGGCACCATTCGAGGGTTAATATAATTTCGAAAGAGCGCGCGCGAGCGAGCGAGCAACGTCGGTCTCCGCTGTGAACGTCCTCGGCTGCCCTAAATAGCTCAGGGAAAGGGCGAAGTTCCACGCCGACAAAGAGGCTGGCGTGACTCGACGCCACGAAAGAAACCTAATTGCTGTTCGTATAATGATTTCCCCGACAATTAAGCGCGCTTAAGAAAGGAGGACGATTACGTAGGGAACGGCGCAGTTTGAACATAATGCACGCGCCTCGCAATCTCCGCGTGCACTCTGCGCTCGGCGTTGTTGTCCTCGCCGAGGCTCCGCTCGGCTCGGCTCGGCGAGCCGGCCCGGTAGAAGAGGACAACTGTCGTAAATCGGGAAGATCGGCCCGCGAGACCCTTTCATGCGGAGCTTATGGCAATCCCGTAGGCGTCTCTCGTGCGGACACGAACGGCTTACTTTATCCAACCCGCTGGAATTCCCCTCCCCGCGATTTACAAGCGGCCGCGGCCGCGGCCGCGACCTCGCCGATCCTTTTTCGAGAAACGGAAGCGATATTTCCCGCGATCGACACGCTCCCCGCTTCATTCTCGATCCGGCGGATGTCGAACACGCTGGAATTTAATTAAACGTCGTCGTATACGTTTCGAAGCTTCGCCGAAATAATTGCACTAAATGCCCGCGCGTTGTTTCCGTATCCGCATTCGGTCCGCTTTTGGACGCACGCTTTTGTATTACGGTTAAACCGCCGATCTTTATGCGTTTCTGGCAAATCTTTGAGATGCGAGCAAATCGACGAATTAGCAAGGTCCGGTGGGATTTCTATTTTATTTTTACAACGAGCGATCGTCGTGTTCGAAAGACGACGATTCTGGCGACCGTACAGGTAACGACGCGTGGCTCTAAAATAAATCAAACGTCTTCGAACCGAACCGAGGAAGGGTTAAAAATGTAACTGTAAAAAAAAGCGGAATCGAATGAGAAACAAAAGCCGCGAAGAAGCGCGTCTAACGAGCGTGTCTGGAAGGGAGTCTGTCTAGCAACGAGTACCGTCGCGCGGCGGTCGTCGACCCGACGCAAAGGCAAGCGACGGTCGTAAACCGAATAAAATAAAATGTCGATTCCTTTCTATTAAGTTGGAAAAGTTTTAGTGGCGTTCCGTGCAGTCGGCCGGCCGTAAATCCATGAAATCCTTAGTCTAATAATTGCTTGTCAACAAACGTCCTTTCTATTTTCTGCACCCTCGGCGCGGCGCAACCCAATTGACCCTTCCGCCTACCTCGACGACGCGACCTCTTCCTACGGTTAATTTATCGTTCGGACGCTAATTCAGCGCTCACGTGCCGCGTTGGCTCGCGTCGCCTCGCGTCGCCTCGCGTCGTCGAGAAAGTCTGATTACGGAGCATTCGTTCGGCGATCGCGAACATCAACGACTCGGAGCGCCGTGGCATCGCCGTCGTCTAACGACGACGCATTATTCTGGGGCCGCGGGGAAACGCCGCGGATTATTCACGGCGACTGCATTCGATCTGGCGACCTCCCACCAAGTACAATGCCACATTATTGCTTTCAGGATTTACGACCGCAGCGACCTTAATATTAAAATCGTACGATCGCCGCGTCGCGTCGCGTCGACGTCGGGCCGGGCCGGGCCGGGCCGGGCCGCGCCGCGCCGAGCCGAGCCGAGCCGGCTCGATCCACCGACAATAGGCTCGACATTGTTGCCCCGAGATTGCGATGTCACGCAACTGTAACCGAAACTTTTATTTCCGTCGATAGAACCTCCCTGAATTTTTAGACCGCCGCGTATGTGGGACATGCCGCAGCAAACCGGATTGCTCGACGCGTTAGGTCGGTATCCGATCGAGTGCTTCTTCGAGGGCTGCTTTTCAACGATAACACGTTGCGCGCGTAGTCGGATTTCAAGCGACACGAGAGATTTTAACCGCTGCGTACTTCGTTGTTGCTTAGCGAAAATTTTTAGGCACCTCGGATGGATCAATTTTCGGGAATATACGCGAGCGATTCGCGAGAAATCCTTGAAAATTGGTCTAAACGCGCGGAATGGTACGCAATGTTTCGACACCGTTCTTCTAATCGCTTCCTCGAGGCCAGGTTCATCGGGGCAGTCGGCAAGAAAAGACTTAACTTTTTTATCTCTAATTGTTTGCCACGACTCGAAGGAAATTCGGAGGCCACTTGCCACGATTCGAAGGCAATTCGGAGGCCACATGACTCGATTCGAAGGAAATTCGAAGGCAATTCGGAGGCCACATGACTCGATTCGAAGGAAATTCGAAGGCAATTCGGAGGCCACATGACTCGATTCGAAGGAAATTCGAAGGCAATTCGGAGGCTACTTGACTCGATTCGAAGGCAATTCGGAGGCCACATGACTCGATTCGAAGACAATTCGGAGGCAATTCGGAGGCCACTTGACTCGATTCGAAGGCAATTCGAAGGCCACTTGCCACGATTCGAAGGAAATTCGAAGGCAATTCGGAGGCCACTTGCCACGATTCGAAGGAAATTCGAAGGCAATTCGGAGGCCACTTGCCGCGATTCGAAGGAAATTCGAAGGCAATTCGGAGGCCACTTGCCACGATTCGAAGACAATTCGAAGACCTAAACGCGCGGAACGATGTGCAACGTTTCGACACCGTTCTTCTAATCGCTTCCTCGAGGCCATGCTTCATCGGAGCCACGAGTTTCCATCGAAGCAGTCGATTCGCAAACGAAACTGCAGTGTACCGCCTCGTCCGTTTCCGACGCGTCCTACTAATTGGATATAACCGTAGGCAACGGAATCTCGGTCGAAGTAAAAAAGAAAGAAAAGTAATCGGTCGTGTGCAGCGCGCCGAAGAATATTGTACGTGAAATCTCGAGCCGCTAATTATTGGCTTCGGAGGCGCGTTAAACAGCCGTGACCGAAGCGCGAAAACCCGAAACGCTTTTGCAACAATAAACTTTCGTGCGGGCAGCAATTAAAACCAATAAATCCGGCAGTTTTCACCTGCGGTTTATTCGGCGTCGGAGATGCAAATGCCGGGCGAAGAATTCACGCGCGGCCGTACACTCTCGCACGATTTCGTAATGTGCGAAACATTTTTCTGCGCCTTTCACCGACAGCAGCGGAGACGCTGCCCGACGGCGCCCAAAGTAAGTCATCATTCGGAGAACCTGCATGTCGCAGCGCGCGCGCTGACATTTCAGGCGCGAGACAAATTGCGGAGAGCCGATTCTATCGTACCGTGAGAAACCGCGGAATCCCTGCATTAGACGGACCACGGAGAAAAAAGAAGGGGCAGCGCGGCGGAGAGGAGGAGGAGAGAGAAAAATAGTGGGAGATTGATAGAGAGAAACGGAGGAAGAAAGCGAAAGAGCGAGAGAAAATTGGAGAGAGAGAGAGAAGGAGAGACGGAGCTACCTTGGGGAGAAACAGGCATCGGCGAGAGGGAAGAGCGAGGCTGCATTTGGCAGAGCCGGACCGGCGAAGCGAGAGAGACCGACGATTGCCATTCACGCGGTACCGTTACCTGTTTCCACAATTGAATTCACCTAGGCCGCGACAGCCGCGTTACGCAACCGGCGAACCAGATTTATAAGTCGCGCTACAGTTTCGGCATCGGCTCCCGTCCGTTGTCCTTTGCTGGAACAGGTTTCCCCGGCGACTTTTCCGTCGATGAGCAACCGGGACTGGTTCGGATTTACTTTGTCATTTATTAATCGCGCGATCGAGACTTTCAACGATCGTACGACTCGCCTGTTCTCTTTAACGGGGCTGTGCTGCGTTACATGGAAAATACTAGACTCTTTAACATTATAAATCGTCGCGGCTGCGTTCTCAGCGTGTACAGCAATTTCTTCCAGAGAAATGTTCGGAAGTTGGAATTGAAACCGGCAGATCCGAGAATACTAGGCCGCGATTCTTCGGGCAATTCTCGGGCAGTCGGCTAGAAAAGACTTGACCTTTTTATTTGTAATTCTTTGCCACGATTCGAAGGCAATTCGGAGGTTCGGAGGCCACATGACACGATTCGAAGGCAATTCGGAGGCCACTTGCCACGATTCGAAGGCAATCCGGAGATTCGGAGGCCACTTGCCACGATTCGAAGGCAATTCGGAGATTCGGAGGCCACATGACACGATTCGAAGGCAATTCGAAGACCCTTGGCATCAACATATCAACAAATTACACAAGCGTAACACTAGCACAGAGAAATTCGCAGCAACCCGAAATTTGGCATTTCCAGGAGAAACTCCTATAATTCTTATGTTTCATACGAAAAAACCCAGAGCCGAGTCTCACGAACTAGAATAAAATCTCCGAGGGTTTGTTCGGCGACACGTGTTCGCGAGTAACGGAGCAAACACGTGGTATACATCGCGTCCATAACATTATGGCAGAACGGTTCGTAACATCGGAAGGCTGGTTATGAGGGTAACGAAAATATTGACACGGAGGAGAGCAAAGGGGCCCTCGACTCGTTAGCGAGGAGTGTCGTTGGATCGTAATGCCGTAACAGGCGACCAATTAAACATTGGCGTTCGCGGGGACAGGCGGGTTTCAATCGTAACCCACGAAAACAATCGGTTCGTGAGTTACGAGCGCGCAATTAAGCACGTGGACAGAGCGGAACGTGACAGAGCTAGTAACCGGCGCGGCGCAGGTAATTGTCGGAGTGAATGAAAGTTGCCAGCCCCGCGGGTTGCGTAACCGGCGAATTTGAGAAATGTCTTCGCGCCATAAATTACGCGACCGCGCGCCGCGCCGCGGCTATTGATACGGCGCGGGCCGATGAAACGATACGGCGATTCATAGTGATCTAGCGATTAGGCGTTCCGCGGCCTGCAATTTCTCAAGAACGCTGGTTCGCCTCGCTTTGCCTCGCTCTGTCTCGCCTCGCTTTGCCTCGCTCTGTCTCGCCTCGACTCGCCTCGCTCTGCCTCGCTCTGCCTCGCCTCGACTCCACTCGACTCGAGTCGAGTCGCCTCGAATCGCACGCGAGCGCTGAATTAGTGTCTGCGCGATAAATTAGCGTCCGCGTATAAAGACGTTTCGTTGTCATCGTGATAAACGGAGCGCATCGGTTAGCGCTGCAATTCTCCGGGGCGATGCCACTAAATGATGGCTATGGTCGAGTTACGGTCGAAATGTTGCCGAGGACGTGTTGCAACTCGCGGCTCGCGGCTCGCAGATCGCTGCAGCTCGGTGTCAGTAGTCGCTGCCAATAAGTCAGCCGGTTTCGCACGGTCGTTTCTTTCGGTCGCCGCGTCGCGTCGCACCCTCGAGTGTGCGTGTTTCGTCGAAAAATCTGGTCGAAACAGTTTTACTCGGTCTTTTAAGAAAACGAAGGTCTCTTCCGTGCCTCCAGATTCAATCTAATCGAAATTTTTGTTAAACGTTCTCACAGAATTGATTTAATCGTAAATCGATTTTAACGACGTCGAAACAAGCGTTTGTACTCGCTTCGAAATACAATAACATTCAAAGACCGAATATTTAAAGGTATATTCCTCTTCTCAACGATATTTTAACAACTCGCGACAATGCTGTTAAGCGTTCTCAAACCGTTCCCTTATTGCTTCGCGTCGCATCGTTTTGCATAAAATCCGCAGTCTAACGATTACAAATCGGTTCGGTGAATGCATCGACGGTGAAACGGAAATCGCGCGTTCCAGCGTTCGGAAGAGAAAAAAAAAGCAAATGTTCGATCGCGCATTTGCACGCGCGTACCGCTCGGGGAATTAAAGTTCCATCAATTTCGTTTCCGGTTAACCAAGCGATATTACAAGGGAGATACGTCCGTTTCGCGGAATGGCATAATCAAACACTGTTTGTCATCGTGACGGTGGTCGATGTTTCTCGAAGTTTTCCACGGGGTCAATGTTAAACGGTCTTTGTCCCGTGGCATTCCCGTGGTTGCACCGGACATTGATTGATGTTGCGTCGGTACACGGTGTGGGTCACTTTGCCGCCATTAGTCTCGACTCTCGTCTTCATTATAATGTCACGGGGCTAATTCCGTCGGCCATTTAAACCTTTTTATACGGTTTCGTCGTGGGTATCGTTCTTACAATGCTTTTTCTCTTTCGGCGGCTGTATGCGATTCAATGGGCGGTTCCCTTTTTCATCGGGCCACAATTATTTTAATTAACCCCCACGCGATAGGGTTGGGGGCCATTCCGTTCCTATTATCGCGTTGGTCATCGTAGTCGATCCTTTTATTTTTCCCCACGGGATCGGACCGTCGGGGAGCCGTTCTTTCTTCGTTCAACGACGGAATCGAACGTTTGCGAGGGACGAACGAATCCCATTGGGAAATAAAGTAAAAAAGGAATTCGTTGCTTTTCATTTTATATCCGAATAAATAATACATTCAAAAATATTCTGCTCCACCATGCTTCACTCCAGCTGTAACGTTAACAATGAGAATAATGTAATTTTTGTCGTCATCTTTAGGATAAACGGAAACACGAATGAAAGCAATTAAATCGGCAAGCGTGCTGCGATTATTTTTGACACATATTGCTAAAGGCTTCTCCACATTTTTTGAAAAATTGCACCGAAAAGTCTCCTCGGCGCGTCGAGAATCAATAATAATTCGGAACCTGTGCGACGTAAAGCGACCTAAAAGCACGCATCGACGTTCATTTTACAAAACTATTGGCGTCGACGGATTCGAGCGAATGTTGCGATATCGAATATCGAGGCTGGCAGAAATATGGCATTCGTCGAAACGGCGATGCCGGAGGGGTTTACGATAGCACGTGCTCGGGGGGCTCTGCTTCTTCGTTCTTTTTTCCCTCTCACGTAGCAAACCGACGCGATCGATTCTCACCGACAAATATTTCTTCCCCGATCCCGCGCCGCGCAGCGCCTTTTGATCATCGAAAATAATGTTTAAGCCGCGGCTCGCATCGAACGGGAAGAGGAGACCAGACCGCGCGTCGTTTCTCCGTAACCTCCGATGAGGATTCTCCTTTAATGTTCATGATTATCCTCGGTACCACTCGGGCATTATGCCCCGTGGAATTATAAGGTCGACGCAACGAGTCCTACGGGCCACGCGAAATTCAACTACGAGGTTCGTGCATTTCTCTGGATTTTTCTCGATTAATGGGGGACCTCGGCGGAGAAATCTCGAGGCTCGAGATACATATCCGGTGTTCACGTATTATTTTTACCGGCACAGATAAAATTGGAAACTTGTGTCGGAATGTTCCTCCGACCGCAACTGAACAGAAGGGAATTGAAACGAAATTCGGGTACCGACTGTGCCGAGTCGGATGTTTCATAGAAATCTTCGCAGTGCTCGACGCGAGTTATTATACCCGTGGAAAGTGAAACGTCGAAGAGCACAGCGGCTGTAAATATATTCTAAAAGTCATCTTCGTTTCGACTCGGTTCGATCCGCGAACTATGCGCGTCGATCTATCGATCGCCGCCGCACCGTGGACAAAAATTCGAAAACTGATCCCGCGGGATCCCCGGAGCTCTTTATTCTCTTCGGTCTTCCCGAGCTATTAGCTGTTAGCAGACCGACAAATTGCATGCACGCGCGCGCCTCGGCCGGCAATTCAAACAGAAATTAACCGATCACCGGGACGACATTATCGCCGAGCAGCTTCAGCTCTCTCCGTGTCAAAATCGAGAAGTCGCGGAGCTAGGCGGAGGATCGTCGGAGGTTAGCGTCGAGGACATAATGATCCCGGAAAAAAGGAGCAGGAGGAAACCGAATGATAAATGCGCGCGGCTCGGTTCAATCTCTATCTCGATCACGTTCGTTCCCCGGCGATGTAATGTCGCGATAAGTCAGCACAAATGTCCTAATTAGTGTGCACACATGCGAGATATCTCTCTCTCTCTCTCCTGCGCTCTCGCAGGCGCCGGGCCCCCCACCCCCGCCCCTTGTAACGCGTAATTTGTAACAGCAACGGGCGAGAACGTTTTACACGTTATGCTGTAACGCGTGCAACGTGTCGACGAGGGCGTAAGGCAACACGAGGGCCTTCGAAAGCGGCTTTACACGACCGAGCACCGGTACCCGCTCAATGTAAAGCGATCTATGCGATCTTCGCCGCGCGGTCCGCTCGCGATCCTCTGCCGGACGTCGCGGTGTCGAGCGGAAATCCGCTCGACGGCTGCTTCCGATCTGTTCGGGACGCGGCGATGCTGCCGTTTCCAGGAACATGGCTCCTAGCCAGAGTTTGGCATTAGGCGAATCGTCTCGGAGAAATTATTCCATCTATTCGTTCGAATGATTCTCTGTTCGTCGTGTAAGAATATACGGAGTGTCCCAAAATTGTGGTACCTCCGGGAAGCGAAGGGATCCCGAGGTCATTCGAAGTAACCTTTTCCTTAGCGAAAATGGTCAAGGAAAAAGTTGCTTGAAACGATCAATTAGGGAGAATTTACTGTAATTTCAACTGCTTTCGACTACGCGTTCCTCTGCGAATGAATTCGCATTCGAGCGAAATCTCGTTCGGACAAACGTCTATTCGCATTTGATCGAGTCGAATAAAATTCGACTCGTCGGCCTTTATCCGTAATCCGCGAAACGGATAAAAATTCGGCCAACTCCGCTTTACACGTCGGTCCAACGATAACTATCGCGATACACCGGTGCTTGTCATTTCCATCGCGGTTTCGCCTATTAAGCGCTAATTACCTGTAACCGCAATTATCCGGGCGGGGACCGTTCTCCGTTCGCGTTGTTATTAAAATACATAATTAAGACGCAGGGCCGGCTCGCCGGGCGAGGAACTGTATTAGCGCAGGTGATAAAACCTCGCTTTGTATTGCACCTTAAATGCTCGTTACCAGTATGTCGTAATTCAATTTCACGCTTTCGTGCTCTCGGTTCGGAATGTTATCTCATTTCCCATCTGGAACCGATAGCGTACGCGTACAGCTCGCGCGCTCGCCGCTCGATCATACCTATTGTAATTTTCTGCGGGAGTTTACCGTTAACGGTTCCTCCGTGGATTTCATCGACGATTGTTCGGACAGGATGCGTCGTTAAACCCCGCAGGATCGACTAATTTCTCGGCTCGGTAACCGATGGATCAGCCTGCTGCCGCCGCCGCAACGCGAAACGGTGAATATTCCAATGGCATCCGACGTTCTGTTCGAGATTAATCGAGTTTCATCGCTCGACGAACGGATTCCGCGAGCTCCGGGCAAATTGCGAACGCTTTTACGTTCCCGGTGATGGTTCCATTGTACCACGAGCGAAATACAAAGCTGCTCGAATGGATAAAGCATTCGAAAATTCGAGCATAAAGCATCCGAATTCGAATTGCTGATACTTAGCTCCTGATCTTTTGGAAATAGCTTTTACGCGACGCGTATCGTGCGATACAGAGAGATTTATGCGACAAGAGATCGCGATACAGTAATGTCTCCCTAACTGACGCTCGGATTGTCCACAAAAATGGACAATTTGGGAAGGGGAGATACGATCATTCGAACCTTACGGTTTATTTTTATAGTTATAAATTGTCCACAATTATAAAAATGAGCCGCAAGGCTCGAATAATCGCCTCTCTTCTCCCTAAATTGTCCATTTTTCTGGACAATCTGAGCGTCAATTAGAGAGACATTACTGTATATCGTTCATTTTTTTTACCGATTACTGCACCGTTGGGCACACGATTTAGTGTTCCGAGGGAGACATTCTTGGCACTCGGAGATCTGCTCGCCGGCAAATGGTTAATTTACGTACGATAATCGCAATCGATTATTGCAATCGATAATTTGCGACGGGAAAATATAACGTCGTAGAATCGAATTGAACAAGTCGAAAGCATCGATTTCGACGAGCCACATCCCAGGAACAATGCTCGCGGAGCTGCAAACACCATAAAACGGTTTAGCGAACCGCGAGCGCAGAGTTTCGAGTCGGTAGGGCTTTGTGTTACGAACGTTTCCGAGGATCGTCCGCACCTCCGCTTCGTCCATTTGCCCGGTTCGTAGGTTTTTTGCCCAGACAGTGCCAACGAGACGGCGCGCGGCGCCAGGGAATTTCTCATGTCGGGGAGCGTGTTTACCGGCAATTAACAGCGATTCCAACGAAATGAGCCGCGTCCAAGTGTACCGACTGCAAATTTATTTTCAGCCGGCATCGTTGCCCCGCGACTTCGTGCACTCTTCGGTGAAACGCAATCTCGGGGGGTTACGTGACGGAAACTCGGATCACCATGAATTACGTAACCGAATACTCGATCGACCCTACGTTCTGCATAAACCATCGTCGTTTTTTCTTCGTCGCTCGTAGAAACGACTCGGCTGTTTGCAGCATGCGTTCGGCCCCCCTCGGGGCGGGGCGCGAGGGGGAAGCGACCAACTCAGTGCTGGAGGGTGCAACTTCGAATCAACGTTCTCCTCGTGGTAAAGCTTGGAGCATCGAGATCCGCGAGGCTCTAATCTTGCTCGTGCAAGCGCTGTACGCGTCGAGTCATCTTCGAGTCGGAGCTTTCTGCTTTTATTCGCTCTTGTTTCTCGCTTCGAAAGAATCGGCGCCCTCTGCTTCGATTTATTTCAGTCCCCGCGGTACAGCAATTTCTCCCGGAAATGTACGGAGGTCGGAATTGAAACCGGCAAATCCGAGAATAGCAAGTCGCGATTCTTCGCGCCTCGTTTTTATAGTTGATGACAATCGGCAATCGTAAAAACGAGCCGCGAAGCTCGGATACTCGTATCTCCTCTTCCCAGATTGTCCATTTTTATGTGCAATCTGAGCGTCAATTAGGGAGAATTTACTGTGACGCGTGCGCGCGAGCGTCTCAATTAATAATTACGCGCGTCTTAGTTGACAATTGCCTGCGTCTCAATTAATAATCGCGCGCGTCTTAGTTACTCAAGCGAATCGTCGTTGTAACAAAGGGAGCCGTAACGAATACCGACTTCGTTCCGACTCCCCTTTGGGTCTCCGAAGCAGCAATCTCCTCGCGGTGAGACCCGGGCAATCGGCCTCATCCTCGGCTCAGAAAATCTTGCGAATTGCAATGTGTCTTGAGTCGAGGATGACGCCGAGCTAATAGCAGCAAATTAATTATTATTCTTTTTGATATCGTGGAGCAGAGTATAAGCCTTTAACAAATGTATCGTATGACTTTTAAGTGAACTCTAAGGATTTATATACCTTCTTTTCGTCTTACTCTTTTCTAATCATAGATGATATGTTATTACGCCGCGTTCGCTGATAATTAATTCATAGGAATTTCATCGTGTTTCTTATACTTCTGCAAAACATTAATTCACGATATCGTTGCTTTATCCTTGCAAAAGTAAAGCAACGATGGTCGATGCAGAAATTAATTGACACGAGCGTCGCCTTAATATGCCACGAATACAGTAAATTCTCTCTAATCTAAGCATAGGAACAAAAATTGACGATTTTGGAAGATTATTTCGTACGATTATTCGAGTCTTCCTGCTATAGTTTCTATAGTTACCTACTGTCGACAACCGAGCGGCCGAGATCCGTCGAGCCGAAGGGCGGCGAGACGTTGCGGAGGAGTCGGGAGGCGTAGCCTCGTGGCATCGACGTTGCGCGCAGTCTTATTCCGAGCCCTGCCGCAGAGACTAGAAACACCGCGCCGCGCCGCGCCGAGCCGAGCCGAGCCGAGCCGGGTATTGTGTAAGCGGTGTAATGTTGTCCGTCGCTTCCTTCTTGTTCTTCGGCGAGCGCGGTCGTCGATGACCGCTTGAATAGTTGGCAGAGCAAATAGAGGAGAGATCGGCGGAGGAACGATGAGCTTTCTTGCGGAGCTAATGGGGAACGTGGTCCCTGCCGGTCGTGATATTCGATAGCGAGCGCTTGTTCGCTGCGTGAAACGGACGTCTGTTTGGAACGAGTGCCTGTTCCGAACAGGTGGACGATTCTGCTGACTCGACCGCAAGCTACGGAGATCGGGGCGCGAGTTTTACACACTTGATCGCCGGACCGCGGATCTCCATGGAAATCCTCCGCTTTCCAGCCTCGTACGCTGACATCGGATCCTACGTTTTCACTCTTTGGCACGTTCGCCGCGCTCGGTTCAACGACGAACCAATTTCGTACGATCGGGGCGCCGGACTTGGGGTTCACCCTAAGCGAGAGTTTCGCCCTCGCGAGATCAGAGGATCGCTCAATCCTTGTCCTACTCGAAGACTTGTACGGACTTTAGCTTCGCGATGGAAGAATCGAGAACGCGAGAGATCTGTCGCAGCGATCGATTTTCCAATGCTGTGGATTTTACAATTTAACAATTGTTCTACAACTTCGAGTCGCGGCAAAATGCGATTTCGGATCGAGAAGAACGGAATCGGCCGTCGCGAGGGTCGCGGAGACGAAGAAGCGTCACTCGAGCCAGACAACGGGTGTTTGCCGACGTCCAGCTTTCGAGGAGCCGCGTTACCTGGAAACCTAGACGCGGCTTAATGACGCTCCCTTCTCACGTACTTCACGGAGGATACAAACTTCTCCGCTAACTGTTTAATACCGGGGCCAGGACACGTTCGCCGCGGGTTTATTTGCGTTGCAGAAGTGCGTGTACAGGTGCGCGGCGTATACAGGTGAATTACTCGCGAGAGGCGACCTCCCGAGGCGGCCACGGCGTCTCGTGTTTGTTTTCCCGCCATTATTTGCCCGAATGATTTCTCTCCCCCTTTCTCTGTCTCCCTTTGCCTCTTTCTCGCTGTCAGTCTCCCCCTTTCTCTCTGTCTCCCCGTCTCTCTTTCTCTTCGCGGTCGGCCAGGAACTCTGCTCGAGATTTTTCCGGATTTCGCGCGGCCGCTTCTACGAAGCTCGCGCTAATGGACGAAACCGCCGCGGCAACGTTTTAACGCTTATTAAAGACGCGATAAAATCGTGGCCCGGCGCTCGTAAAATCTCGCTCGGCTCGTTAACCCTTCCGAAGACCGGTAGTTCTAAGCGCGTGCACACGCGTGCACCGGTGCCACGGGTGCACGCGAGAGTGCGTCGGCTCTCGGGAGCGCGCTTATTTACTCGATAGCGTACGTACACCCGGCTCGACAGTGAAAGTTTCTGCGCTCCGCTCTAAACTCGGTCGATCTGTTATTCATTGGCCGGTCCCGATGCTACTATACTTATTTATGGCCGTTCAGGTGCCCCAGGCTCGGTTCATTTCTCATGAATCCGTACCGCTGCCCGGACCGATCAGTCATCCGGCGGATTAGAGTCGGACGAGGCGGATTGCCGGCATCTCGCCGGTCGCTCGAATTACGTGGGTCGCTCGATTTCTGTGTTACCCTTTCATCCTTTTAACTCGAACGCGCTCCTTGCACCGCGAGCATCCTGTGCTCGCCCCGGGTGAGCCGATCGCTTCTCGACCGACCAGGCCGGAGAAAGGGGACACCCGGGATTCCGCGGACAATCGTTGCTTCCCTTTGTTGTTTCCGCGTGGATCGTCGCCGCGGTTTTCTCGCTCCGGAGATAGGTAATCGGAGAAGGAAAAACAAGGATGTGTATGCCCGTTGAGAAGCGGACCAACTAGGAAGTGACTCTTGCACGCCTTTTGATTAATAGTTTTCCGTCCGACGTAACGGTCCTTGATGAATGATACAATTCGACGGACTTTCATTTAATCGAATTACGCGCACTCTTCCAACGAGCCGTCGAGCGCGCGTTATGCAAACGGTCGGATCGGTCGACGGGCACGCGTTTCGACGTTTCGATGCTCTCGGATCGGCAAATGCTTTCATTTCCACGAATCCGTGCAATCGTTTCCGACGCTCGGAGTTATCCGCCGCTGAAAACGTCCTGGTCGGGCCGCTTTCGAGAAGAATCGAGGAAAAGATTCGCGCCGAGTACCGAATGTTCCGAGCGTCGTAAGTACGAGAAACCGATAAGAATAGGGCGCTAGAAGAAAGAAAACGCGCTAAATAGGACGATACACGACGCGGAGAAACCGATAAAAATAGGACGCTGGAAGAAAGAAAATGCGCTAAATGGGATGATACGACGCGGAGGATGGTCTACTTCGTTCGTTTTCGAACGCAAATCGTGATACCGGTCGTTTCGCACGGTAAATTAAGCGTCGAAGCACGAGCCTCTCTAGAAATGTTCGTTCGATCGTTCGTCGACGATCGAAACGCGCCGTAAGAAAACGGAATCCGGGCATCGAGATCGAATTCACGAGGCGAATCGAGGATCGAGCGTCGTTCCCGCCGAATCCGAAACGCGCGAGGTTCGCTCAGGCGCGCGAGGTTTTGTAACTGTAATATCTCTTCTGATTTACGTAAACATCCCCCGCGGTGGTTCGTCTATTTACGGACACGATCGACGATTAACGGAGCTCAAATTGAATTTGCGGCCGTGAAAAAGTGCGGGGCCGCGGCGCGATTACCGGCCAAGGATTAGCTCGACTCGAAATTGACATTTCCGGCCGCGCCTATTTCCACGGACTCCTATTCCATCCGTGTGGCTCCAACAGTGTACACTGACACTGATATCGTGAAAGTAATTCCGTTTACCTGCCGGTGTTGACCGGCGCCGCTTTTCCGTCCGCGAAGAATTCGCTTCTCGGTCCTTCTCGCGTTCAGGAAATCGCCGAGCCTGATGGCGCCGCGCCGCGCCGCGCCGGGACGCCATTCACGCGTCGTTCGGATAACTCGGAATTAAGTACACCGAGCATCTCTCAAGTGCACCATTCGAATTTCCGCGGATGCGTCGGGCGTACCGGGCCTTGTCGAATTACTTTCTACCCTATTTATTCGCGATTAGTCGGGAAACAGAGCGCAGCCGAATTTCGCTTCGCTGAATCAACTTTCGTGCGGCACATTATCCTTCGACGATGTTGTTCATAATAGCACAGTCGTAACGGTTATTTTTTAACGCGATCGCTGCATCGAGAAGTCTTCGTTTCGTTTAGATTATTCGTAGATCGTTGGACAGCGGATCTTGTGGATTTAAGAGAAAATTTGGCAGGCGAGGACAATGGAAACAATTGAGGAATTTAAGCGTACCGGTACATTATTTTCCATTTAGAGAGAGAATGGACAATTTGGAATGAGCAGATACGATTATTCGAGCCTCGCAGCTCGTTTTTATAATTGTTGACAATTTATTACTATAAAAGCGAGCCAAAACGCTCGAATAATCGTATCTCCTCTTCCCAAATTGTTCATTTTTGCTCGCAATCCGAGCGCAAATTAGAGAGAAATCACTATACAGTAATGTCTCCCTTACCGACGCTCAGATTGTCCACTGAAATGGACAATTTGGGAAGAGGGCGATACGATTATTCGAGCCTCGCGGCTCGTTTTTATAATTGTTGACAATTTATTACTATAAAGGCGAGCCAAAACGCTCGAATAATCGTATCTCCTCTTCCCAAATTGTTCATTTTTGCCCGCAATCCGAGCGCAAATTAGAGAGAAATCACTATACAGTAATGTCTCCCTTACCGACGCTCAGATTGTCCACTGAAATGGACAATTTGGGAAGAGGGCGATACGATTATTCGAGCCTCGCGGCTCGTTTTTATAATTGTTGACAATTTATTACTATAAAGGCGAGCCAAAACGCTCGAATAATCGTATCTCCTCTTCCCAAATTGTTCATTTTTGCCCGCAATCCGAGCGCAAATTAGAGAGAAATCACTATACAGTAATGTCTCCCTTACCGACGCTCAGATTGTCCACTGAAATGGACAATTTGGGAAGAGGGCGATACGATTATTCGAGCCTCGCGGCTCGTTTTTATAATTGTTGACAATTTATTACTATAAAGGCGAGCCAAAACGCTCGAATAATCGTATCTCCTCTTCCCAAATTGTTCATTTTTGCCCGCAATCCGAGCGCAAATTTGAGAGAAATCACTATACAGTAATGTCTCCCTTACCGACGCTCAGATTGTCCACTGAAATGGACAATTTGGGAAGAGGGAGATACGATTATTCGAGCCTTGCGGCTCGTTTATATAATTGTGGACAATTTATAACTATAAAAATAAACCGCAAGGTTCGAATAATCGTATCTCCTCTTCCCAAATTGTCTAGTTTCGTGCACAATCTCAGCGTCAGTTAGGGAGACACCGTACTAAATTTACCGACACGAGGAGCACAGTTTTGTTCGATCTCTGCTCGCTGCGATCGAGGCACGCTTTTCGGCTTCGCGAAGAAAATTGTTTTCGAAATTAGGGACCGCGATAGATCGTCGACCCCTTGCGCCACGATCGCGATGGATCGGCGGAAGGATGGATCGAGTGGAAATCCCTCGACCGTAGTTTCTCGAAATTTCGAGCACGCCTGCAACACAGGGACCGGCAACAGAAAAAGCCGTCGGCGGTCTAAGATCGTGTGCGCTCCCCCTCCATTAAGATTATTCGAGGTCGCGTGTTCCCGCGGAGTTATCCGTTGGTGAATGAAAAAGTCGGAACAGGAATCGGAATATAGAGCCGTGAACACGGCATTTCACTTAGCGAAACAAATATGTAAATAGTGGTTGAAGCATCGGGTTCAGCGTCCTCTTTCCGGCTCGAAAGCGTTCCCCGGGCTTCGCGGTGAAAACCAAGGTCACACCTAGCTGACGGACGCGGGGGCCGACCGCAACCAAGGCGAATCCGAAGTGCGCAAATATTGAATCTTTGCGATCGGTCGATGGCACTCGCGAGAGCTCACAAATTGTCGACTCGGCGAGCTTTGGGCCTGGCTCGGGCCTGCTCGGGCCTGGCTCGGGCCTGGTCGGGCCGCTTTCGAGAAGAATCGAGGAAAAGATTCGCGCCGAGTACCGAATGTTCCGAGCGTCGTAAGTACGAGAAACCGATAAGAATAGGGCGCTAGAAGAAAGAAAACGCGCTAAATAGGACGATACGACGCGGAGAAACCGATTAAAATAGGGCGCTGGAAGAAAGAAAATGCGCTAAATGGGACGATACGACGCGGAGGATGGTCTACTTGTGGCGGGCAAACTTAATAGTTTCTGGCGAAATAACACGGTACGTGACCGCGCAACGCAATGTGCCGGCGTTTAACAAACAAGTACGAAGAGGAGAACGCTGTGCAATTCAACACGTTCGTTTTATTTCGCGGCATTGGAACGGACACGCTGACGTTCTACGAAAGAAGAAAGATATTAAAAGCCGTTTCTTCTCGGAAGATCTTGTCTGAAGTCATCTCGCGTGTATAAAACGATTCGACCGTGGCAGAAAAATTTCATGCGACAGCGTAGCTTCGACTTGGACATTTTGCGGAACACTTACCAGCACGATTTCCATTCACAGTTAATGTCTCTCTGATTGACGCTCGGATTGTCCACAGAAAATGGACAATTTGGGAAAAGGAGATACGATTATTCGAGCCTTGCGGTTCGTTTTTGTAGTTACGAATTGTCAACGACTATAAAAAACGAGAGCTACAGGGCTCGAATAATCTATCTGTCTCCTCTTCCCAAATTGTCCATTTTTTGTACACAATCTTAGCGTCAGTTAAGGAGACATTACTGTTATTAGAAGCAAATATCGCGTGGGCAGAATTTGGTTGTTCCATTTCTGAATATATTCAAAATATATATTATATATTTTTTTGAATATATTCAAATATATATTATATATTTTTTTGAATATATTCAAATATATATTATATATTTTTTTGAATATATTCAAATATATATATATATAATAATTTTAAATATATAATAATATATAATAATTTTAAAAAAGTTCGATCCTTCATTTTAAAACGAGGAAAATGCGATCGAGTTTTTGTTCTGCACGCGTTGATTTTTTTCTCCGTTTCGCCAGCCTCGATTTCCTTCTCGTTACACGAGTCAAGATCTCCGGAATTAATTATCCGCTGCTCGCTTCCCGTCGATCGTGCGCCAATGTTGGCTAAAGCAACGTTCAAGTTTGATCAGGGGAACCATTTTGGAGAAATTCCACACGGTTTCCTGTTCCTAAAATCGTGTCAGAAGCATGCCGTCACATTGGTCGCGGTCCGGGGTTAAACGTAGTCACGGCGAAATCAAATATTTGCTGTCCTGGCGCCAACGAATTCCCGTTCCGTGAACGACCAATAAGATCGTGATTCTTGGAACGAACCCATGGATCGATTAATCGTCTCTCCGCACGCGGATGATAAACGTTATCGCGGTCGCTGCGATCTGTTTTGGCTGCGACGGGAGATAGTTGAATTTCTCGGGAACTCGCGCGAAGAAATATCGATCGGAATATAAACCGTACGCGCGGTATTCGAAATGAAACATGTTCCGAATTGTTTTTATTGTATGTCGGAACAAAGTCCATCGTTCGAAAATACTTTCTTTTTCATTTCAACGGAGGATTTCGCTTCCGCTTGTTCCGCGCGAATCGCTGTTATAAGTGCGAACGATGTAAAGTTCAAGTCCATCCGTTCGAATAAACGTTAAAAAACCGCGTCGCCGAAGAGTTTAGCGAAAAATCGACGGTACGACACAGGTCCCGCATTAACATACAAAAACTCGCCGTGTACGATACATACGCGAACCAATATTGGACATTAAAGTTTAATATTTAATGTCGGCTGTTAAGTACTTCCTGGTTGAGAAGGTAAAAATTCATTTTCTAAAAATATGCGCACTTTAAACTGGTACATACGTGCTCCGGAGTCTCTCGCTGTTTCTCAAAGGCTGTTAGAAGACGAGGAAAATACGTCTCAACAAGATCGTGGTTTCGTCGAACGGCACGCGCGTGATTCGGGCGATTAAAAAACGTTCGATCGGCGCAGTAATTTTTTAGACATCGTTTGGAGATCGTTCCATATGTACGTCCGGTCCTTGTTCCTATAACTTTGCGATCTTCTCGATTATTGTTACAGTATACAGTAATGGCTCTCCAATTGACGCTCAGATTGTCCACAAAAATGGACAATTTCGGAAGAGGAGGTACGATTGTTCCAGCCTTGAGGCTCGTTTCTTATGGTTATCGATTGTCAACAACTATAAAAACCAGCTGCAAGACTGGAATAATCGTGTCTCCTCTTCTCAAATTGTCCATTTTTGTGCACAATTTCAGCGTCAATTAAGGAGACATTACTGCATACATATTGTTACGGCGACTTGTCCAAATCAAGTCGCTGTAATGTGAAACTGCCCTGTTGCGAACAACTTTTTAAAGGATAATAGAAGATAGGGGTTGCCACGGAGGAGTGTTACCAACGGACAATCAGAGAGTCGAGATCGGACCGTCGAACGATCAATATCCCACTTTTGAAAGATCTGAATTGAATATTTGAATCGAATTGTGTTATAGTTAATATTCTTTATTGTAAATAAAATGCCGCGACGCGAGAGAAATGGTGTAATTCGCAACGATATATTTATACATATATCGTATCTATTATAGCACGTTGCCGTATCTTCGACTCGCAATTCCCCATTGGTCGCATCGGAATAGCCCCTTAAAAGGATCGTCGAAAAATCCTTTCTATTTGCTCCGCGCCTATTCGAAGGTCCCCGTCGGGCTTCCAATTAACAGATAAAGATCCAGCGGGCCGAACAGAAGCGATTCCCGGCCGCGACCGGTCCGATTCTCGACGACAAAGGACCCCAGGACCGACCCGACCCGCGCCGCCAGAGCTCGACCTAATTTCCATCGCGGCGCGATCACGGCGCGATCGCGAACCGAGCACGCGGCGGACCGAGCGGACCGTAGTCTCTTCGAACGGGGAAGGTCGATTTTCTCGTGTCGGGTCCCCGGGGACCCCGAGCGCCGGTTTAGGACCGTTTCCCGCCATAAACATCTCTGTCGCCGATCTATTGTTCGCGACGCGGACGACCGGGACCGGCCCATAAGTCATTACACGTCGAGAGCTTGATTATGATCTCCATTGTAGCGACCGCGGCTCGAGCATTGTTCGCCGAGCCACCTGTATCCAGCCGTGGGCCCCCTTCCTTGTCCCGGGGACCGACCGGCTCTCCTAGAGACGGCATTAGAAAGCCACACGCCTGGTTACCCAGGCCAGGCCAGGCCAGGGTAACCAGGCGTTTCCATTATTCAACGAAACCAGAAGGAATCGGGGGCCCCCGAGGAACCGGGAACGGTATCGCGGGAAACGTGAGAACCTCGGTTTCGGATTAAACCTATCGCCGGATACCATCGAAATGACCTGGAACCGGCGATCCTTTGTGCCGCGCGTCGATCCTGCGACGCTCGCGAAAGGAAGCGCGCCTGCCGTCTTTCGTTCGGTTCGCGCGTTCGCTGACTCGCCGAAGCGCCGTCGAATTCGAAGAGAATCTCCCGAAATCGGGAGAACGTGTTCCACGGGACCGGAGACAAGATTCACGGTGATTTCTTCGAAGAAGCGCTCGGAGGTCGGATTTTGAAACCGGCAGATCCGAGAATATCGAGTCGCTGACAATAGGCGACTGTAAAAACGAAGGCTAAATTAGGCTAAACGAAGGCTCGTAAGGCTCCTCTTCCCAAATTGTCGATTTTTGTGTAAAAAGTCGAGCGTCGATTAGGAAGAATTCACTGTAATTCGTTTCCTTATCGATTCCAACGATCGTTCTACAATTTTGCGAATTCTCCTCGGCACGTGTTTCGCTAAAAAAAAGCGTTCGGTTAACTCGGCATCTTCGCATCGCATCAAAGATGTCCAGAAACTAAGGAAACACGAGATGTAAGAAACGTCGCGAGAATGGATCGAAACGATTATAATTTCTGCCTAAAAGCACGCGAAGTTACGCCGAGTCTGTAAACTCCGAATTCGAATGTTCCAATGTTTTTCTACGAACGCGCGGTCGTGAATCGAATAATGGAGAAGTCAGCGATACACCGAGTCCCGACTCCCGTCGACATCTTTAACGCCCCGCGCATTGAGGAACGGGTCGGTGGTCGTGGTCAATTATAACGGCCCGCACGGAATATGCGGTTTAAATTGCAGGTTCGCGTCACTTCGGCCGCGAAAGACGACGATTTTGGCCACGCGAGTGTTGGTTTCCGCTTCTCCGATCGGATCTACAGGGTGTTCGGCTGCGCGCGGCCTCTTAGGGGATGATTCCACCGGATGGAATCGAACATCGTATTCGTGAACAACGGTCACGATCGCTATGATACGTGAGCGTAGCTTTCGTATCTCTCAACTGTTCGGAATAGATGGTAAAATCGCGTATGCGAACATGTCACGGAATTTTTTAATCGTCACGGAATTGTTCAGGGTGTCAATGGGAGGTTCCTGAGGTCGTTCGAAGCAACTTTTTCCTTAGCGAAAATGCAATCCGCGGCTCCGTTTACGAGTTATCAACGAAAAACGGTGACCAATGAGAGGCGAGCTCGATCGGCGCGAGGCGGACGATCCGACGAGCCCAGTTCCGCTGATTGGCTCTGCCGCTACGAGTCAGCCGATCTCGCCTCCCATTGGTCATCGTTTTTCGCTAATAACTCGTAAACGAAGCCGCGGATCGCATTTTCGCTGAGGAAAAAGTTACTTGAAACAACCTCAGGAATCACTCGTTTCCAGGTGTTAACGCAATTATGGGACATCCTGTGTGATATATGCAATTCTGAGATGAAACGAAGGAAACATTTTCGAGCAGGATGATTCGAACGAGACAAGATCGCAAAGGGTTAAGATATCGATTCTCGACGAACGATCGAGAGACGGACACCCTGTATACGCGAATACGATTACGAGTACGAGTATCCGTTCGTTTACGCGGCGTGGTGCCCGGGGGTCAAACGATGCGAGCGAGTATGGTTCCCCGTTATATGCGTCCCGGCTTGACCCCCAGACGTGTACGGATCGCGAAAAAGGAGAACGGCTGGGCAACGGACACGTGACAGCGGGCCCGGGGGTGTTGCCGAATTCGCCGTTGAAAAGGAGGAACCGTCTGTGGCACGTCGATTGATCAACGAGGATGCGTGTCCTGTTGCGAATCCCATCGGCTACCGGTTTCGACGCGGCTCGGCTCGGCGCGGCTCGGCACGGAGCGGAGCGGAGCGGCGCGGCGCGCGGATCAACCTTGTCCCGATTAATATTTATGAATCGGCCGGGGCTCCGACTCGGAAAGTGGAGTATCGATTAACTCTTTAACAGTATATTAAAAGTAACGCGCGTGTATTATAGCCACCTTCGCGAACGGGATAAGTAGTAATTGTCGGAATTGGTTGTAAAATATTTTATACGCGCGTACACGGACCGCGCTCGGCTTTACTGCTCTTTTATGCGAGCCCGCTGTTTCGTTTTATCGTGCAGTTTAGGCGTATTATTCGGGAGCAGCTCCCCGGGGGGCCATAAATTCGGCCGAGGAACCGCGGACGCCGAATCTCTTCCGCGTTTTTAATAATCTTCCGCGCCCTCGAAATCGCGCGCTCGGCGAAATTCCAAAAAAAAAACGAATCGAAAGAATTTAATCTTCGGACAACATAAAATAGTCGGGATTAATTTAATGTTCGGATAACGTAGAATGGACCGAGGTCGACCTTTTCTCTCTCTCTCTCGAGTCGATATTTTTCCGAGGTTGATCTCGAAAGGGATTTCACCGTCGACGGAGCCCTTTGTTCGCGAATCCGATCGAATCTCTCGGCACCGAAAAGTCTCGCGGGAGATGAAGTCGTTAATCTCGGATTTGAGAGGCTGCGGATCCACGGTGCAATGTCGCGCTCGATCGAGAGCTCGCTCGGCCGTGAACGATGGAAAGCTCTCGTCTTCGTTTCCTGGATATTCAGCACGCAACCGAACATTCTATTGAAATCCGCGCCGTCGTAACTTTCCTCCGTGTCTCTGTTCCATTTCTGTTCAACCGTGTCTCTATGATTCCCGTTTCAGATACTTTGCCCGCCGCGTCTTTCGGATACTCGACACAATTATACGGTAAATCCTCGCGAATTTTCCTTCGGCTCGCGAACAAAGCTGCACAATTTTTGCACTCGTTTTCACAATCGTCGGCAATCGACGACTGCGAAAATGAGTCGCGAGGCCCGAATAATCGTATCTCGAGGAGAATTTACCGTATCGAGAAGCTATCCGTAGCACCGTGCGCTCGGTTTTTTTTAATAAAATTAATCTCGTCGATAAACGCATATTTTATCATAGCAAAAGGATGTCAATGTTTCCGAAACAAACGAGAAAGTCGCTCGCGAGACAACGAGCGCGTTAACCCATTGACTGGCACGCAAATTTAGCGCGTCTTGCCCTGGGTGCCACGGTTTGATTTGAAAGAAAACACGAAGTTATACGAAATGTAATAATACTAAGTTACCGATATAATTTTGCGATGGCATTTACAGTATTTTTTTATCGATAATCAATGTGTTCTCTACGCTATATACATTTTGCATTCATCCTTTCTAATAGTTCCTAACTCGAATAGCCATTTGTAGCCAAATCTAAACTTGCAGCACCCACTGCGAGACATCTCGTAGCTGGCAGTTTCGGTGCAGACGCTTACTACGAGATATCTCGTAGTTGGCAGTCAATGGGTTAAACGCTGAAACGGATCTTCGTTGGGCGCGCGAATGTCTGGACAAGGTCCCGGCCAGTCGAATCTTCGAGAACGTTATTGCCGGAGCAATAAACGCCGGCCAGAAGTGGCCAATTTACGGGAAAACTATCGATTTCCGGTCGACTCTATTCGATCCGCGGTATAACGGGCCGAGCAGACCGTTCCGGCGGCGCGGCTATTTGCGAATTTCGGCCGCGGTCGTCGTGATTTACGCCACTTAACGGTGGTTTACGTTCTGCCGAACAAATATTAGTCTAGCGATCGGCCGCGTCTGTTGTTCGATTCGCAACATTGTGAGAGGAAGCAAAATAAACGGATCGGAGAAGCGCGAAAAGAAAAAGGGAGGGAAGAGGAATGATTTCACGGGTGGCGGATCGTTAGGGGTCCGTCCCATTCTATTCACGGTCCGTGTTTCTCCATTATTTCCGATCGAGCAACAATAGTTGGCCGACCGCGGGGCGGCCTCTGTTTGCAAAACGATACGCCGTCCTTGTTCCCGACGCGGTTTTTCGCCGTCGGACGTTTCTCCTCGGGGAAAGGATTCATCAATATTAATTCGGATCGGGTTGGCCGAAGTTTCCCGGCGCGAAACCGTTGCACGGTTCGATACTATTTTCATCGGGGTTCGGTGAACATTTCATCGCGAGCGGTTCGTAAAAGCGGCGAAATGGAAATTAAGCGATTCACGCCGTAGATTTCGTGGACTGCAAGAATCTAAATTTAATATCGGCGCGCGATCGAACGTTCGTAAATTATCGTTCAACGTCGGAGAACGATCTTGCGCGCGTTCGAGCTATTCGCGATCGTATAAGAATACGCAGGAGATTCGTTAAAGAGACAAAGACCACGGCAACGAAGTCCGAGAACGGTCCAACAGCACAGCAGCGTGTAATTTCTAGCACAAAGCGAGCAAACAAGACGAGATAACTCCAAACATTTTGATAGCTCGCGCCCCCCCTATCCTTCGCAATCTTCTTCTGCGAAAGACGCGAACAAAGCGAAGGGCAGCTAGCAGCTTTCTGCGAACGATATTCGCGTTCCATCGCGGTATGCAGATTCGCTGGAATGGATCACGTTCGCGGAACGAAATTAGGAGCGTACCTGGAGATGATAGGGACCGTTTCCTACGAACGAGGCACGCCGAGAAGCCCGGGATTGCCCTGGAAGGCGAGATTTAATTACGACGGCCGCGACGGGCCCCCGTATCTGTCCGCGGGAAATTATAAATTACGGAAGACGTATTGCTTCTCGGTTCTCGGTAGTGCCCCGAGAACAAAAAGGATCACCGCCTCTCTCTCTCTCTCTCTCTCTCTCTCTCTCTTTGTAATGCATTAGAATAGGCGATGCATCCTGCCCGCTGATCGCGCATCTTCTAATTCGAGGAGCTGCGCGAGGCTGCAGCAGCGGCTATCGTTCTCATCGACGCTGTTCTCCTGTTCTTTTGCCTTTCGCACAACGGAACCCGATTGTGATCCATTCTGCGACCACGACGTGGAAGGACTGGACGTCATAGTTGGGTACACCGTCTGCCAAAAGTTTGCATTCGCGAACAGAAAATTGTCCTCCTCGATCGTGGAGCGATTCGCGTATTTATTCGTCGAAAGATCTCTTATCAACCGACTCGATGATTTCGCGAATAAATCTGTACGAATGATTCGCGTTACAATGGAAATTTTATTGAACGTTAATTGTTTCTAATAAGTAAATACTCTCCGATAGTGTATCGCAATCAAATTTTCATCGTAGACCAAATTCTGTGTCGATCCGAACGAACGTTTGGTGCCTGTTCCGGCCGAATCGCGGACCGCGGGTCAACGCACGCTCGACTTTCGATGTACGCCGTCTCGCCGTTTTTGTCGAATAAACGGCGAGGCGGCAAGACAATAACACGATCGACGTGCGTTGGCCCGACCGTCTAACGCTCGCCTCGGCCTAATGTATACATGCAGCGTTTTTGCCTTAGGAGGCAATGACCGGCCTTCGACACCTGACGATGCGTCACCTTGAGCATCGGCCAGGTGTCTATATATACTGCCGCAAATGTGATAACGAAAAACTCTCCAAGATATCGATATAGCGAACAGTCAAGTTTGATTTAGCGCCCCTTGCGCCGATACGAAGCCGTGCTTCAGTTTTTATACTTCTGTCGTAGCCGTGCTACACTGCATACGCCAAACGGAGCCGTGCTCCAAAAGCTTGTAAACCAAAGGACTGTGGAGTCCAAATCAAATAAATCGCGTGTCGTCTCCTCCCGAATTCCGGCGCTTTAATTTTGTGCCGTGCGCAACAGTGCCGCTATTCGGCACTTGACGCGTTAATCCGTAAAATTGTTAGAATCGATCGATCGCTCGTCGAACAGAGCCCGTATCTCGACCAGATCCTCCCGCGATCTCGCGTTCAGCCGATCGCTAATTCCGCGTGAAAGTCGACCTTCGTAAGCTCGTGCAGCGGCGCGACATAAGCCACGCCACGTGTGCCGCATTATTATTGCAGAAAGCCGGATTCCAGGTACACATGCGCGGCTTAATAAACGAGCAGCAGAGTGAAATCTCCCTGCTGCTGCTTGCCCCCTCCCGCCCCGACAAACCGGGGAGTGTCTTACGGTCTTGAACAAGGGGGGTCCGTCTAACGAACAGCCGGTGCCAGTGCTCGAGCAGCGTCTTAATGTCCCTCTTAACGATCGTTAGGGAGCCTCTTAAGACCTCGGAAATTAAAGTGGCCGCGAAAGGGGGTCCGGATGCGGCCCCCGGTGCCCCGGTACCCCGTGCGGTCTCGCGGGACGCGTGCCCGGTCCCTGAAATATCGTTGCGGCGCGCGGGCCCGAGAAAAAGTGGCTTCATAAGTGTCAAACCTCTGCTTTCCCTGTCCGGCTCGCGGGACATTAATGGTGATAAATAATTCGCCGGGGTGGGGCACGAATGGGAGGCTTAGGCGTGAGTTACGACGACGACCGGGGTCCTGTTAATGTCCCTCGGAAGCGCCTCTGGCCGACGAGCAACGCGATCCGACGCGACGCGAGGCGGTCCGACGCGACGCGATCCGAGGCGATGCGATCCGACGCGACGCGATCCGACGCGAGGCGATCCGACGCGACGCGATCCGACGCGACGCGATCCGACGCAATGTTATCCGACGCGACGCGATCCGACGCGACGCGATCCGACGCAATGTTATCCGACGCGACGCGATCCGACGCAATGCTATCCCGACGCGACGCGATCCAACGCGAGGCGATCCGAAGCGGCGCGATCCGACGCAATGTTATCCGAAGCGACGCGATCCGACGCGAGGCGATCCGAAGCGGCGCGATCCGACGCGACGCGATCCGACGCGACGCGATCCGACGCAATGTTATCCGACGCGACGCGATCCGACGCGACGCGATCCGACGCAATGTTATCCGACGCGACGCGATCCGACGCAATGCTATCCCGACGCGACGCGATCCAACGCGAGGCGATCCGAAGCGGCGCGATCCGACGCAATGTTATCCGAAGCGACGCGATCCGACGCGAGGCGATCCGAAGCGGCGCGATCCGACGCGACGCGATCCGACGCGAGGCGATCCGAGGCGATGCGATCCGATGCAATGTTATCCGACGCGACGCGATCCGATGCGAGGCGATCCGACGCGACGCGATCCGACGCAATGTTATCCGACGCGACGCGATCCGACGCGAGGCGATCTGAAGCGGCGCGATTCGACGCGACGCGATCCGACGCAATGCTATCCCGACGCGACGCGATCCGACGCAATGCTATTCGACGCGATGCGATCCGACGTAATGCTATTCGACGCGATGCGATCCGACGTAATGCTATTCGACGCGATTCGATCCGAGGCGATGCGATCCGATGCAATGCGATCCGACGCGACGCGATCCGACGCGACTCGACGCAACGCAACGTCTCGGAGGCTACGGACAAAAGGAACGACCCTAGCGAGCTGTCTCGTACTTTTTCTCCAGTATTTTCAGGGTTCCTTGAATCCCGAGGCTCGAAACGACGCCCGGTGCAACGCCGGAGAAAGATGTCGCGTCGTCCGCGGCCCTTTCATAGGGGCTTGCTAATGGAAAGGGACGATTTATGCCGGCTGTTCTACAAATAGTCGGACTGCGTTCGTTTGTTCCGCTTTGCGATGGACCCCGGGACTCTGCGGTTTTTGATTGCTTTTTCCCCTCGGTGGCGTTTTAAACGGGCTTCCGAGGGACCTTCTCCGAAAGGTGGCAGCTCCGCGACGTATATTAGCGGTTGGTAAAATTGCGGTTCTTCGGTTCCGCGAATGTTTATGTAGCTGGACCGAATTATTTTAATAGGGCTTTTTAGCAGCTTCGGGGAGCAGGCGTGCGGTAAAATGCGATACCGTGTTCGTTGTCGAGACGGTCCGTGTCGTGGTAATGATTTTAGGCGATTTGTTCCGTTGTCTTTGATTTCGTACATTCGTTAAGGGCGGGTGGAACACATTTTTCTGGCATTTACGTTTCTCTCGTCGAAGAGCACTCGCGGGTTGAATCACGAGTGGACCGTGGATTTTATTCGTTTACGACTTTTTATTTGGTTTCCGTTTCTCGCAATCGATGCGAACAATTTTTATCGTCGCATAAAAATCCGCGATCTAATCGCGAGCATCGCGAAGCGTTGCCCGTTGTCGCAGGATTTTGAGAACCGGTCATAAATTAGCGTCGCATCCGTGCGCGACGGACGCGTTGCGCAACAGCGAGAAGAACTATCTGCAGTCGATTTCCAATCGGCCGATAATCGCGTACAGGATTAAACAACGAGCGAAAACGGTAAATCGGATGACGCATTGTCGAAAAAATTGACGACGCGACGCGTCGCTAGCGATTCCAAAGCGCTTTCTTCCCGAATTTATAACCCTGCTTCACCTGGTCCAGAAATAGCAATGATACTCGCCGCGGGGTCTTAACATTGTAAAGCGGCCGCGGCGATATAAAACGTATAAACTGCACAAAGAATCTCGTATCAAGAGAAAAAACTGTCGTTTAAACTCCGGTTCGTTTTTTGTCGACGGATGACATTAATTCACCGACGTCCAATGGAAGCAAATAAATCACGGCCTGGCCCCCCTCCTCGAAGGGCCGCGAAAAAATGATGCGACTGTCAAATCTCTGCTTTCACTGCATTTGTACATGACCCATAAACTGTTCCCGATGGTGTGCGTCGGTGTGGCTCGGGGCACGCACGGGTCGCCGGCTGTGATTTACCGTCGAAAGAATAAATTGGCCGCGCGGAAATTTCGATCGCTCTTTAGAGGTAATCTCGCGGATCGCCGGATCGAACGATTCGCTCGCGGAACATCGCGTCTAGAGGAGAGACGGAAAGAGAGCCGGAGAGAGATCGCGGAAGAGAGTAAGAGAGACGAAGGAGCGTTACGACTGACAAATTGCGCAATCGAACGCAACCGGAGGATCGATTGACGATAAAAGCGATTATGTGAAAGTCGAATACACGAGGAGCCCGGTTATTTCAGATGGCGAACCGTGTGTGCCCGATAGAAACTAGGCACTGTTCCCTATGTATATCGGGCTGTTGCAGGTGCTGTGCATCTATCAGGTGCATTTCTGCACGGCTCTCCGCTCTCTATTCTCTGCTTTCTTCAAAATGCTGCCGAACGATCGAGGATGAAAACGTTTCGTCGATCCGTCTACCGGATTGCGAGTATTATCGCTTGACCCGCGGATCTTTATGCGAAATACAAATTATTCTTCGATGTTTAACCTTTTAGGTACGGCTGAATTCTGCGCGAAGCTATTTCTCTGGACGGCAGAGTCTGATACTGTATATACAGGGAGTCCCAAAAATGTCTCGCAATCCGAAAGTGGCGGGTTCCTCAGGCCATTTGAAGCAACTTTTTCCTTTACAAAAATGTTCTCCGAGGCACCGTTAACGAGTTATTAACGAAAAACAGTGACCAATGAGAGGCGAGCTCGGCTGGCGCGAGGCGATCGAGCCAATGAGCGGAACTGGGCTTCGCGCGCTGGTTGGCTGGGCCGCCTCGCGTCAGCCGTACTCGATTCTTACTGGTCCCTGTTTTTCGTTAATAACTCGTTAACGGTGCCTCGGAGAACATTTTTGTAAAGGACGAAGATGCTTCAAATGATCCGAGGAACCCGTCATTTCCGGATTGCGAGACATTTTTGGGACACCCTGCAGACTGTTGTAAATCGATGCGAAGATAAAAGAAGTGTGAAACAATGCATACGAAGACGATTATTTGGTTCAAACGATGAGCGTGTGAGCTACTAGAGCAAGCCACTACAGTGACGCGTCGTCCAGAGAGATGACATCCGCGGAAGTCGCTATAGTGGCGCGTCATGCCTAAAGGGTTAAATATCGATGATGTGCGGGCAGATTCTCGTTTCGATTTAGAAGACGCGAACAGCGTCCACGTTTAACAGATCCTCTCCGAAATCTCCGAAAAATGTTTTTCAATCTTTCCAACGTATTTGTTCCGAATATTTGTCGAGAAGCGACGTTGAGAACCTCGAAATACCAACGACAGCGTGTCGTCTAAGGGCGCCCTTAAGGTTCGCGAGAGCCCGAGGAAGAAAAAGGCGCGGGAGTTTCCATCATCGCCGAGGAGGAGGGGTTCCGGGAGGCGTGAAATATATTTGATTATCGGTGCCGGTTGAAAATGAATGATAGGAGTGTCAAATCTCTGGTTTCACCGCGTTTGTATATGACCCAGAAAGGATTTGCATACGGCCGTAGCTGGCCGGCGCGGTGTGGGCCGTGCAGCAGCGCACAAAGGTTCGGCCGTGAATTATCGGCGCTGATGGGGACCGGCGGGACCGGCGGGACCAGTGGGACCAGTGGGACACCGGGATCGAGCACGCGCTCGTGCGCTACCGAATGCTCATTGCCGGGCGAGGGTCGTCGGGCGACGGGCGACGGGCGACGGGCGACGGCCGATGGGCGACGCTCGCCGAGCGGGCAATATCGCTCGTGACTCGTGACTCGTGACTCATGCCACGCGAGTAAAAGCCCCGGACCCGAGTAACGAAGCCCCGCGAGTTCGCTCGGGGGAAAAAGAAGGGTCCGGGCTTCCAGAATCGGACCACCGGCTTCGAGGGTTGTTCGAAATCCGCCGCGAATCGCTCGCTAAAAACGCGACGGACGGTTACCTTTCTTTTATCTCGCGACTTTCCGCACCGCCGCGTCTTTCAATTACGCTTCCTGAAATATAAATTAGCATTTATTTATCGCGTCACGCGATGCCGCATCTTAGTACAACAGAATTTTGAGCGGCCGTCGACAATCTTCTCCTTTCAAATACGAGCAAATGCGATACAGACGATTTGGACGGACAAAGCTTGGAAAAATCCTTGCCGACAGGACGGTCAACTTTCTAAGCTCGCGGTATCTCCGAAAAGGAAATTACCAGGGAGACGAATCGGGTCTGAAATCCGGAGGCAAGGGCGGCCGAAAGCACCGGCGCGGCGCGGAGCGGAACGGCGTCTAATGTCTCAATCTCGAGTTTTCCCTCGTCGCGCGAGGGACGTGCGAACGAACTATGTAAATCAATTTCAATTTCATTCTTTCTCGCCGGTCGAACGAGAAGCTCGTCGGATGCTCGCCCTCGGCCGGCGACCCCTTAATTAAAACGATCAAGTTAAGCCCGTGAGGCGACGTCACCGGCGACGGATCGCCGTGCCGCGCCGGGTCGCGCCGTAACGCGGAACACGAGGCGCATCAATTTCAACTGAAAGCTAAAGTGATTTCATTCGTTGATACATCATACGCGTACCCGTTCGTGGGAGAGAGGAGAGGAGAGGAGAGAGAGAGAGAGAGAAAGGCCGGCGCGCGGCCGCGGGACGGGACACGAAATACGGAAGTAATCGAACGAGAACGAACGAAGCGGATTCCTGAAGGTAACCGGCCACGAATCCATCTCCGCCTTTCGCTCGCGCTATTCCCTTAACCGCGCTGGCATCTTAATTAATTATTTTCGGCCGCGGAGCTCGTCCAGAAAAATTACACGAACACACTCGGCGCAAACAGTTTGCGCCCGGTACCCGGCTCGCCTCGGTTTCGCTTCGAGTGATAATTTCGGTGCTCGGAACGAGATCGTTCCTTTTCAATTACCGGTCCCCCCCAATTTCGCTCGCGTATTAATTATCCGAAAGAAATTTCAATTTCACGTTTCCGCGGAGCAACCGTAAACCGTCCGGGCATCGTCGTTCGGTGCGCACGGCGTCGCAACGGCGTGTAAAACAGTCCGGAGAACCTTCCGCGAGCAGGCCCGGACAAAACGATTAATAAGATCGGCGCAACGGGACTTTAACAACAGCTAAACCAACGAACGAGACCTGTAACTTTCGAACGCGCGTTTGTCATCTTAAGCGACACGGAAAACGCAGTCCGGCCGGCGATAGAAACGCGAATGGGGGCATCTCCCTCGGCATCCTGAATTCCAGCAGGACGCATAAATTCGATCGTTTAAGGACAACCGTAAAGCGGGGCGCAGCGACGTAGGATTACTATAAATAAAACCAGACCAGCGAGGAGAATAGGCCGAGTCTCGAAAGGACGCGCGGTTCGGCTCGGCTCGGCTCGGCGCGGCGCGAAGCGCCGGCGAGGAACAAATGAGGGCTCCCTCTCTCTCTCTTTCTCGTGCGCGATGCAAAATGCTGGGCAAGATGTCTCTTTGTTTGCCGGATGTCGGCGAGAATCTTTGTCCGGGCGAGCCGTACAATCGCGTTTAATTGTCGCGAAGCGAGGCGGCGGAGCCATAAAATCGCGACGATCTCCTTGGTTCCTCGTTCGCGCCGAACCGCGTCGGCCCCGTCGGTCCTTGAGGGAAAAGAAAGAAAGGATCCTCCGCCTCGCGGCTCCGCGCCTTTTTCCTGGCGCCTTAGTGCCCGGTCAGCCTTGCTCCGGGATTCTTACGGTGGCGCCGAGAAATTTATCGAGGCGACCGGTACCCTTTTCGGACGACCTCCAGCCGGACTTTTTCGCGAACCTGGAAGTGCCAGCCGCGTTTTATAGCGCCGCCGCGCGTAATTCCTTCTTCGCGTGTCTCGTGTTTTTCATTCGATGGGAACCCGAGGATCGTTGCTTGCCTCTGTCGCGTTTATCGCTTGTTCGCCGATTTATTCGATAATACACCGGCAACGAGACTGAGACGCAACGTCGACTGTGTTGTTCAACCGGTATAATAATTCTTCGATCTTCACCGCGTAATCTGGGAGCTGTGGATCTCTGCCTCTGCCGCGTCCGGGGACTCGACTCGTTGATCATTTACTTAGCGAGCAGCAACGAAAACGCGATAGAATCGCGCAGGTTCGTTTCGTTCGATCGAGAACGATAAGCCGCCGACCGACTCTCGGCGTCGTTCGACGGAAAAACGATTCGCCGGTTCTTCGTCTCGCGTGTTTTTCGCGCGACGAGACCCGAGCTCGGGGATCCCGGCGCGCGTTTAAATTTATAACGTCGGAAGAGTTAATGAGAAAGATGACGTCGGCACCGCTTTACTCGCTTCCCGGTGTTAAAACGTCCTCGAAAAGGCGAAAACTTGAGTGAAAGTGCGGAGACTTCGCGCCTCGAGACGAGATCCCGGGTTACATAGTTGCCTGATTTATTCGACGAAGTTTTATTCGCGCGTACAGTTAATGTCTCCCTAACCGACGCTCAGATTGCGCACAAAAATGGACAATTTTGGGAAGAGGAGATACGATTATTCGAGCCTCGCGTCTCGTTTCTATAATTGATTATGTTAACAATTCGTAACTATAAAAATAAACCGCAAGACTCGAATAATCGTATCTCCTCTTCCTGAACAGTCCATTTTTCTGGACAATTCGAGCGTCGATTAGAGAGACATTACTGTATCTCGTGCGATTACCATACTCGAATTTTCATTTCGGACGGAGCGCGTTACCCCGTCGATCGGCTAAACTTTGTTCGCTCGCGTAAGTATAATAAATTCTTGTTGATTATTTGCTTGCAAATAATTAAAGGCAGAGTTTTAGGTAAAAGTATATTTATTGAACACACGGAAACACAAGATCTAATCTACAGGCTTGCTCGTACGAGCTTAGAGACAACGAGTGTACTCGTAAGCTGCTCATAAACGACTAACTAAAAAACCGCGGAAGACCCGCAAACTGTGGGTCGGAAAATGCTTAGTGGTCATAAATAACCAATCCGTGTAACGGACTTCCGAGTCAAAATTTGCTCGACTCGAGTCGACGCGCGTTTAGCGCTCACGTGCCCTGCGGATGGGCCGCAAAGGCCGTCTTACCTAAAAAACGGACAAGGCCGTGAAACATACAAATTACCCATTTTCAATAGCATCGAAAATGCCAGACATTTGCAATTCTAAACGGTCTCGAAGCTCTGGGATCAACAGCCTGCGCGCAGAAGTATAAATCCTGCTGGTCATTTTCCCACTGAGATTCTTCGACAAACATATCGCCGGAGTAATTAAGAATGATTGCTCGGCGGTCGCGCGAAAAAAATCGAGTTTCCCATGCGGATCAGGGTTTATCGCGATCTGCTATCAAGCAACTCCTCCGCTCGCCGTTGAACCTGTCGGACCCCCACTAACCTATCGCTAATTAATAATTATCCGTGGGCAATTGCAGCGCTTGCACACCGAGGCCGGCGCGTAGGTGGAAGACTCCGGAAAATTCCTCCGGTGGACGTTAATCATTCTATTCATCGATCCAGACGAGATCGATGGCAACCAGGTTCCGGCGACCTTTCGACTCTCCCTCGAGAGGCACGGCCGTCGCCGTCGCCGTCGCCCGTCGCCCGTCGCCCGTCGCCGACGTCGGAACGATTTCGCCGCGAAAATCGACGTAAGCGCGGCAACTTATTATCGATTCCGCGGCACACGGTGTTCCGTCTTCCGTTATTAATGGCGAACGCGGCAATGGGCGCGAGAGCGCACCCACCCGACGCTCGGGCCGGGCGGGGGGAAAAAAAGTAGCATCCAATTAATGCGGTAATGAAACATGCGCCGCGCGCAACGCAGAGAAAGGCGGACTTTCGATGCTGATTTTTTCAGCAACGAGGAGTACGATTGAACAAATCGAGTGCCAGGCGGTTTGATGGTGATTTATTTGATCGTTTGATCCTTGAGCGGGATCCACGCACCGGTGGTTTCTTTGGGATCGGGGGTTACGGGCCTCCAGTGGTTGTTTTCTGCCGGGAGAAATGGGCTTTTTCAGACGTGGCTTGATTGAACCTTTTAATGAGGCGATCCGTCGGTTTTGTCGGCCGGCGCTGGTCCTCGCGATTCCAACTTCTCTCCTCGAGACGCGTTTCCTAGAAGTTATTCGAGTGCTTTCGGTTCGATCGAATTTCGTTGTCCCGGTCTCGCGTTCGAGAGAGAATCATAAATTCGATATTTCTCGTCGGAGCGATTCCAAAAACGAAAGGATAAGCACGTTTATCGAGCATTTTTCTCGAGCGTCTCAGCGTTGATTATCCGTCGAATCGCGGAGATCGCTGCGAAGAAATCGTACGCGATGCATGATAATTCATCGAATTTCCGGGTCTGCGTTTTTATCCGATAAAAAAAAGAAACACGAGCATCGCGATCGTTAACGGTATCATTAATTGATTTTTCCAGCGACGATTTTACGAATCCCGAGAAACAAAATCGAAAGAAGCCGCGTCGATTTTGTCCGAGCCGAGTCGAGCCGCAGGACTGCTGCCGGACTGTAAAAGGACATCGAAACCCACGGGAATGAGTTGAAATTGATTGGACCAGTGCAGATTTTATGGACTCGATTATGGAGTCGGCCGATCGGTAAGCCTTAAACGAGATTTTTCCTCGGGCCCGTAGACCGTATAAAACTCCGGGCCGAAGAAAAACGGACTGCCGGCTGGTTTTAATTTCCGCGAGTCAGTCGGTCTCGACGGAAATTTGTATTAGCATAAATATCTCGGCGCTATTAATATCTAGCCGCTACGAGTATATTACCGTGGGCCAGGCCATTTTCTATCGGTTGACACAGATGGTTATCTAATGGCGCCTCCGTCCGCGGCGCATGCCGACGGTTATTAAACGTTAAATAATGTACTATAAATAGTACGACGAACCGCTGAATAGCGAAAAGCCGCGGGATTAATTTTCATCGGGCTTTACCGTCCACCACGGCTTTGCGCGAGAGAGGCTCGTCGGGGGCCGAGTAAAAATGGCGGAGGCATCCGCCCGAGACTTTCGATGATCCTTGCGTCGATCGATCCTCCCCGGAGGAGGATTAACATTTTTTCGCTCGACTCGTGTTCGATCGATGCTCGCGATTAAAGAAATCGATCATCGTAAAATCGCCGATCGAAATAATCCATCGACGAATTTCGTCGATCGTTCGATCCTCGATCGAATACGTTCGCGGCCAACTTTGGCGCCTCCCCCGGTCCGCGGCGATCGATCGATGGTTCGCGACGGTGTCTCGCGGATTCTCGAGACCGATTCGCGAGACTTCCGGCTTCTGGCGAGCACTGAAACGCGTCTTTTCTTTTTACGAGCCGCAATTACGAGGTCGAGAAATTTCGCGGGGAATACGAATTCGGAGTGTCCCGCTCGGTTTTACGAGATTCCAGGCATTCCTCGGCGGCCGTTTCGCGAAGGGCAAACGAAACTTGAGATATTAAATTTTATCGGTCCCCCGGCACCGATATTTGCACAGCGCGGCGTTTTGCAAGCCCCGGGAACGCGGCGAGCCGTGCGGCATGCGGCATGCGTGCACTCGCGCCGATCCTCGCCGATCCGCGCGGATCCTCGCCGATCCTCGAAAGATCCGCCGCGCCGCCACGGCGAACACGGAATTCAGCTGCCGCGATCGATCATAAAATCTGTAATGGCGAAACGCTGGATACCGTCGAGAGCCGAACGGACATCATTGTTATGCCCCGTAAAATTCATTTCGACGCGAATGCTTGCGCAAAAGGTCCCCACGGGCGCGCTGTAATTCGCGCGATCTCCCAGAAATTTCCAGAAGAGAAAAGTTGAAACGTATTATGTTTCATCGCCTTTTACGGGCCGCGCTTTTAACATTCTTTATCTCAACGACGAATTTATTTATTAGTCGATATTTGGACGGACTCGCGTCGGTGGCAACGTTGCAAGTATCTCGGAACCGTCGAAAGCGTCCGGCGAGTAAGAAATGTCTGTTTCGCATTTAATTCTCCGTCTCGCGCGAGATTCTCCGAATATCCCCTCGTCGTTCCGTGGAATCTATTCAGCGGTCGAGCAAGCACGAAAGCGGACGCGAAACGGAAACGGAAAAGTCAGACTCGCCGTTTTCCCGCGAGAACGCGTTCTTCGCGGGAGAAGCGATCCGGGGAATCGCGCGGCGAGACCAAATTACCTAATGCGTTTTTCTAATCGCGATCCGTGGGAGGTGTGCGGCCAGTTTCGTCCCCCATAAATCGTCCGTTATGTCCGACTGTTTCCCCGGCGCGGCGCGTAATCTGCCGCGAACGCCGATAAATAAGGAGCTAAACATTGAAAATAAGCTCGGCCGGCCGGTTATCGCGGCCGGGCGGTCCACGGTGCAGTTAAACAACCGCAGAAATTACCCGGCCGGCCGTTTCCGTCGTTATTTCACCACCGCGCACGTAAGTGGAGCATTATGGTCCCAATTTCTAAATTGTGATATTAGATTCTCGCCGTTCGTTCGAACGGCCGATGATCGTTCCCGATGGAAATCGTTTGACTTTCCAAGTGAAACCTCCGGCGCGAGTGTCATAGCCGGTGAAAACGCGAATAAAATGGATTTACATAATTCAGTCCGGGAGGTTACCCGGCTTCGCCATTGTACGAATGCGAGCTCGGGCTAAATTTCCGGCTCGGTCTCGGTCTCGGTCTCGGTCTCGGTGTTGGTGTTACCGTCTCTGCTCGGTGTCGGTGTAGAACCGTAGAACCGTACACAGCGTACACCACTCGCAATTCTCCGGCTCTCCTGTCGCGTCGCCTGGACGCGCCACCATCTTGCTGCACCAACTAATAATCCTCTTCCCTCCTCGCGTGACCATCGATCGTTCGTGCTTTGTTTTGCTTGGCGCCAATAAACGATAAAATAGAATTATTGTTGGCCCCGACACCGCGATCATGCTTGAAATATTACTATTGATGTTGCTATTTATTACCGTTGATTACCATTGCTAGCCGCCTGACGAAAATATTACCGCGGAAACCGACTTCTCGGTTTGTAATAACTTCCCTCGAATCTTTCTTTTCTGAAACGCGCGCTTCGACGGTAATGCGGCGGGTTCCGCCGCATTTCTTAACGGCATTGATCAGCTTCGCGAAATCGTAAAAATAGCGTCGGGTGATTGATAATAACGTCGCGGTTTCGGAATTTCGGCGACGATCGATCATCTCGTGGCTACGTTTATCTACGAGTCAAGCACGACTCTTCGGGATGCGCGATCCGACGAGGATTTCGTCGAAGTTATTAGCGAAACAACCGGCACGAACGAACCGATGCTTCGTTGAAATTGTTGTCGATATTATTCGACGAACGTCTCGCGCAGGAATTTCCGCGAATCGAATGTTCGCGAATTAAAGAATGTCGAAACTCGCGTCTTGTTTCGCGTTCGAATCGTTCGATCAGCAACCGATCGAGCAACAAACGATCCGAGGGCGACACTTTTGATTAAAATCGTTCTAGAAGCAACAAACGGAACCACGCGTCAAGCAACAGTTCCTATAAAGCAGTGGTGTCTAACTCAAAAGCTAACTTGGGCCAAATAAACAATGCTTAACTTCAGGTGGGCCGCAAAAAAAAATCAATGTTCATAGAAACAAATATTTTTATTCTGACTAGTACATTGTAATAAACACATATATAAAGTTAAATTATTGTTTACGTCCTGATACTTGACATCAAAAATGTTCGTCTCGGGCCGCGAGTTTGACACCCGTGCTGTAAAGTATCAGCATTCGATCTCCGTCGACGAATCGATAAAGAACGACGATAAATAATATCTATTCCGACGGACATGCTCGTGAGTCGAAGAGGAAATATCCGTCGGTGAACGCGTCCGTAAAAATCTGATTTATCGGAGCAATAAATAATTGTTGTCTTATCGGGAACGAGGCTAATACGCGCCGATAAACTTTTTCGATTATAGGCGTGATTTTTCGCGACGCCCGGGTTCCCGGAGATAAAATCCGATTTCGTCGATAGCGGCGATTAATCTTGGCAGCGATTGACAAAGCGAGCCTGGCAGGAACCGATCGGGCACACGTCGATTTTTCGAACAAAGACCGAGGCAGGCCGGCCGCGGCCCGGCGCCGGCAAACGCGTCCAAGTATTCCCGGTTTAACGGTGCTTCCGCGTAACTGGCTCCCGGATAACACATATTAAAATATGGAGCAGATATCCGTGATTAATCGTGCCCGGCCAACTAACAAATTAACACCGGCGGATAACTTATTTCTAACAAATAATGAATTCGACGGGCCTATTAATCAACCGTCGCGAACGTATTAGCTCGGTGAAGTTCAACCGCGCGCATTGTAATTATCTGCGATCGCCGGTGAAGTGTGCATCTTTCCGCGGCGCAGCGCAGCGGCGCTTCTACGACTCTTCCCTCTTTGATAAATCTTCTTCGATCGGATAAATTCGGTTTCCGAAGTGCTCGTTAGAAAAGCACAGTTAGCTACAATACTACTGTGATCAAAAAGTAAGGTGAATTTGTTTATAAAATGTAAATTCTTTATTTATTCTTCCAAATCAATTTCATCCCCTTCAAAGTAATCCCCGTCCGATAAAACGCACTGTTTCCGACGCTTTTTCCAGTCCTCGAAACAGTCGGAATAGTCTTTTTCCGGTATAGCCTTCAAGACCTTCTTCGATTCGGTTTTTATCTCCTCAATCGTGTCAAAACGGCGTCCCCGCATTGGCTTTTTAAGTTTGCTGAATAACCAGAAGTCGCACGGAGCCAAATCAGGCGAATACGGTGGTTGCGGAACGATATGAGTCGAGTTTTTGGCAAAAAAGTCGCGAAGAACCAATGCAGTATGACATGGCACCAATCGAGACTTGACGCGTTTGAGACACAAAACATCCTTCAAAATGGTTTGGACTGAGCCAAATGATATTCCAACACTATCAGCGAGGTCTCTTATTGTCAATCGACGATTTTCAAGCACCAAATCTTCGATTTTTTGGACGTGGCCCTCGTCGGTAGACGTTGATGGTCGTCCAGAGCGCGGTTCGTCTTCAACGCGTTCTCGGCCCGCTTTGAACTCGTTGTACCACTTATAAACGTTTTTTTGTGCCATAGTTTGATCACCAAAGGCCTTCCGCAACATTTTCAACGTGTCCGCACAAGAATATTCGTTCCGCAAACAAAATTTGATGCAAGTTCTTTGCTCAACAAAATCACCCATTGTAAAAATCGAAAAATTCACTTTTGGTCGTTTACTAAAACACGTGTAACTCGGAGATAATTAAACCTTTTAACAAACAGACGCTTGGCAATTGTTATAGACAGTCCTACCAACCTAGGAAAAAAACAATTGCCTGCCTTCCTAATGTCCGGGAGTTTTAAATGACAATTTCACCTTACTTTTTGATCACAGTAGTACCTTCGAAAGCGGTGTCGCGAACGATCGAAATCTTGAAAAATACGCTCGTATCTGGAGCAGCGATTTGGTCGAAGAGCGATTCACGAAAGCGAACACGTTTCTCGAAAATATGAGATCGAAAATTGCTGGGCAGCTGCCTCGATTCAGGCTGCTACTGCAAAACGGAGTTACGATCGAGTCCGATAACTTTGAAGGACCGCGAATAAGAAACGCGCGGTTCAAGCTTCGACGAGATTAAACGTAAAATTCTCGAGCGTGAAAGTTTCTGGAAAATATCATACCCAAAATCATTGGAGAGCCGTCTCGGTTTAAGCTTCGCTTTCGAGCGGAGTTGTCGTTAGTCGATCCCCGAGGATTCTCGAATATTATTTGCACGCGTCGTTCGTACCTCCGCGGACAAGATCTCGCGTTAAAATCGAATTCCAATTAATCGAATTCGAATTAAATCGAATTCCATCGGTCCAACGATTCTACCGAAATCTAGAAGGCTGAGAATCGTATGTGTCGCGCGCGAGCGTATTTCAAATTAGAGCTACGCTTACGTTTACCTACTGATATATATTTAACCGAGCGTCAGCGTTCGCTGGGAATACTGCTTAAAGTCTGCGAGACCGCGCGTCTGCGATTACGGGTTAACGATCGTTAATAAGATCCTTAACCGCCATAGAAAAGCGCGCGCGGATTGTAAGTTAGCCGCTCGAGGCACGCAAGATATACGAAAGGGCCCGGCCCGATGGCGATGGCGGGCCCTTTTTCTCTTTTTTTTGATAAATCCGCGGGCCCGATGAAATTCTGCCGGGCTAGCCACGCGGGAAGGAGATAAGCGTATAATTAGCCAATAAATTCAGGCGAGAGCTTATTTTATTATTACCATAACGCACGGGATACCGCGAAGGTTATACGGCCCGGTACGAACTATCGCGCAAATAACAGCTGATATACTCGCGTGATTATCTACACGGCTGATTCATCGCGTCGATTCGAGGATCTCGTTATAATTCATCGGTCTCGGGGAAATTAAGAGTGACCACTCCGACCGCTGTCAGGCGTTTCTTTCGAGCCGAAGATTTAAGCGAATTGCTCGAATTGATAGAACAATATCCGTCGATCGTAAAACGATAATAAAAATCAGACACAAATCACCCCGCAGCGACTGGTTTATAGCTCGTTGCACGGCCGTACGAGCGTTAATTAATTAATTAATTACAGACAGCGTCTAGAAGTTGATACAAACGACGTCACGTTTTCTTGGATATTAACGAATTCACCGATGAAATTTTTAAGAAACTGTTCTCGAATAATCGTATCCGCTCTTTCCAAATTGTTCATTTTTGTTTAAAAGCTGAAGGAGAATTAGGGAGAATTTACTGTACTTACTTGAAAGAAATCTACGAACAGCAGAGCGCATTAAATAATAGAGCGGTTCCACCGAAGATTTCGCTAGGGACCGACTGTTTCGATGATTACGATAAAAACAAAAAACGTTTCCATTCACCTTTCTCGACATAAATAAATCACCGTCGGCCACTCGGAAGATCGAGGAACCTTTCTCTCCGGCGAGGAGACGACGACGCCGCCGCGTATCGATCGGCCGAAGCCGATCGGGAGTGCTTTATATACTTTGAATAAATTCAGTCGCGAGGGGGGACGGGTAATTATCTCTCCGGCTGATTTATCGCGCTAACTCGAGGAGATCCCTTAATGTTTAAAGTACTTTGGTTCTTAAAACGAGCGAGTCGCAAGATCCTGTGCCGCTGCGAACGCGACGACGACGACGACGACGACGACGACGGTGCTGCAAACGCGGGCACGAAAGAGACACGAAAGGGGGACGATAGGGGGGCGCGAGGTGGGCGAAAGGGGGGCAGTATGCGGGGGGAGAGAAGGGGGCAACGGAGAGCAAGGAGCAGGAACAAAAAGTATCCTTGATGTCTTTGCTTCGCGGTAGCATTGGTGCATTAACCGGGACTGGCGCGGTAACATTTGCTCGCGAGGCAAATTGACGCAAAAAGCGCGCGATTATTTCTCCGGCGAGCTTAACATGGCGTCGACCACCGCGAGCCTTCGCTGAAAATCCTTAATCGGCCTCGGAATTTCGTGATCCATTACCGGGGAATCGTCCAACTGTTCTCTCTGGCGCACCGTGGCTCGCTCGCTCGCTCGAATCGAGCTAACGGATCAAAGGATTGCGGATGTTCATGCAAATTCATGACGTTTAATGGCCGTTTTCGATAGAGCGAATACTTTTGCTTCCTTCGTACGACTATATATAGAAGTCAATTCCGCCGGGCGAATTTTTAGCAGCAGCCCTGGCTCGGATAATGGTTGCTCGCGTTGTTACATTGTGTACGAATTTACCGTGTGTCGGCTTTGTATCCGCTGTTAAGGGCTATTTCATCCTTCTACGGTGTCCATGGAGACTTGCGTAGACACTTACGGACCCGAGGAATACGTTTTTTTTTTACCAACATCTATGGGAATGGCAATATTTTTAATGCTTGCTGTACGAAAGGACGGAGTAATTAATACGGAGATGCAAAAGAAATTCTAAGAAAGAAATTCAATCGCGATTCGAATAAGCTGCCGATTGAAAAAGTCATGCAAGCTTAATGACACGCCGCAGATGACTCGGGTGAATCTATTTATCGAGTTCGAGGGTCCACGCCTTTCGGCTCTGTGCGCGTGTCGATTCGTCGAACATGGGTTTCGAGTGTCTGTACATGACGTTTGCTGAAATTCGCGAGTTCATGGGTGTAACGTGTGCTTTCTTTTAGCGTATATCCATACGAATGTCACAGGAATTTACGGTGTCCTATTTACACGGCAACCAAGCGCGCTATACGACAACGCCTCGAACGCAACTGTAGCATCTTCACCGCGCATTAAAATCACCGAATTTACCTATTCCGCAGCGCGACGCGACGCTCTACGAATAAACGAAAATCAGCTGCACGTTGAATCGCATCGTTCAGTAAAACGGTAGACGGTATCGTTGCCGCCGGAGTATCGATACATAATTATTATAGCTAGTAACCAATGACGTATAATTGAATTGGCGTCCCCGCGTGTTCACAGTGGACCGCGCAGTGCACGGACATAGATTATCCAGGCCTCGAAATTTGCATTCTCGTCCGCGGTCAGCCGGGAATTTGGTTTTCCAATCATCGGTGGTGCAATTGTGCAACGCCTAATTGCGTCCAGGTCTTCCTACATGCCGTCCGAGAAACTCGTAATTATGTTTCTGTCGGAGCGTGCATCGTTCCCGGGATGAAAAGATCACGTGCATCATTACGACAAGGAATTTGTACTCGTACGCGTGCCACGTGGTGCCTCAAAGACAGAAAGAGAGAGGGGAAAGAATCACTGATTTCGGTTAATTAGAAATGTAATGAGGAAGTCGTATTATTTGATTGATGCAATTTGTGACCGACCTATCCGGAGAGTTTTATTCATTTTCGATCCGCGTTGCGTTCACCCGGCCATTGGACACAGAAAATATTAAAGCAATATATTAGGCTACCTTTCCGCGTTTATTTAAACAGCTTCCCCCTGGATCGTTAGCGCGTTTCGTTATGCAACTCAATTCGTTCGAGTTCTATGCTACGAGAAGTTTAGGATCGCGGCATAATATAACTATTAAGCGAGAACTATAAATGTAGCTTGCCAGTCCTTTAAATAAATTGCCGGGATCGCTGATAATAATTGCGAAGCGATCTACGACGAATTGATTTTCGATGACATCGATATTTTAAGTATAATATCAAAAGATAAATAAAACGCACGATGTTTCGGCGTACGCGGAATAATTTGAATCGCAATTCTCTTCTCCCGCGTCGTTCGATCATTCGATTGTACCAATTTAATATAACCAATCGCACGCATACAATGGAGATATACGTATAATTCAAGCGGAACACGTAACGATTGTTGCAAACAATCGCAACGTTTCTCGCTTCTCGCCAGAGGCGAGGATCGCGCGCACGGATTTGCAACAAATGGCTCCGAAAAATGTACCGCGACGGTCCGGAGATAATTTCTCGAAGGTGTAGGAAGCTGTCCGATAAAATATTTCGGAAACGGGGCCATTTTTATTCCGGCATTTTATTCGGAACGGCGCCGCGTTTCCATCGAAATTACAACGGCGACCCCGTAAATTACACCGCCGCCGCGGCGCTGCGGCGCGTTCGATAATAATGCTCCCTGTCTCGTCTTTATTATTCCATATATTTTTCAGTACGCACGAATAATACCCCTTTCATCGAGCCGGCAAAAAAGCCGAGCCGTTGCTCCCATTAGCCCTTGCATTATAATTAACAGTCGGAAGCTTCTGGAATCCGCGGCCGACCGAAATTAGAGAGGCGTTCATTTTACTTCTTCGCTATTAGCGGAGGGAAGAAAGAACGTTTCGCCGCGATTCGTCTGCAAATGCCTGAATTTCGATGGCGCCACGCCGTCTAATTATCGTTGGGCCGCGAATTTATGGACAGCGAGAGCAATTTAAAGCAGAAATACGACGGAACGGTATCGATATCGATTGTTTCAGCCGGATAAAACGACCAAACGTGGAATTAATCGTGCGTTTGCCTCGAATTAATAGCTCCTTTGCAATCGTCGCAGGAAACTTTTATTCGACTTTCTTTCTTCGATTAATATTCAAGTAATTGTAAATTTACAGTTACGCGGTTTCGTATTTTATTCGCTTGTTCTTTCCAAAATTCACAGTCGAACGATCGTACCACGGGTTTTCACGACAATCGAATTTCTGTTTACTCCGCGAACACTTTTTTTATCGCGTCATCGCGGTTGCCACGGCGCTTGCCAATGAACCGAAGGATCGTCGAATGGAGCGAGAAGCGAGCGGAGACATTTTTCTGGGAAGTTTCGACACGGGTCGCGAGACGACGGGACGCGACGCGTCACCGGACCATGGCGCCGCGTTATCGCAATCAAACTTCCTGGTACGCGGATCGAGAGCCGACCGCGGGAAACAACGAATCCGAAGTGTTCTCGGAACGTCTCCGGTCGTCCTTTTTTGCAGAGAGAGAGCACGTGCGATTTCGAAAGCGAGTCGGAGCCGCCGTTTCCCTCGAGAGCTCCCGGATATGCGGCCCGAGGCCCTGCCAGCGCACGGTAAAACCCACGAATTCCTGCGTCGCCGGTTAAATTTCGGCGGCTAACAATCCAGACAAAATCAATCGTTGATCGCGATTAACGATTAACGATTCAAGCGTTCAGCCTCAGCGACTGCTAAACCAATTTTTCTCGTCACCGAGAGCACGATTTTTTTTCGCTCCACGCGACTCGTTCTCTCGTCGAGCCCGGATCGATCGAACAACTTAACCCCTTAATGCACAGTTTTTTCGAAAAAGGCCGGCCAAAAAAAGTCAATTCTTTTTAATGTAAAAAAACACAATTTAGAACGTTGTCTTGGCAAGAAAATTACAAAAATACAAAAATAATCAAAATTTTTATTGCGATTCTAATTTTCAGAATATTACTATATTATTACTATATTACTATATTATTACTATATTATTATATTATTACTATATTATTATTATTATTATTATTATTATTATTATTATTATTATTATTATTATTATTATTATTATTATTATTATTATTATATTTTATTTTACATTATATTTTAGTAAAATATATATTGAAAAATGAGCGAATCAGAATCTGAATATGAATACGCTGTCGGAAAGCGGCTCACAAGGAAGAGATAAATCGTAAGTGATAAGTAGAAAAAGGATATACTTTATACTTGAATAAGTAAGTGTTATAGCTTACAATCACATGTAAATGATAAATATCAATAAAACGATTGTTTTTTTTTGCTTTCACATTGTTATTTGCAGTTCTCGATCGCATTCGAGTGTGAAAAATTATAGCAACATAAAGTACAACGCCGCTCGAATTATCTCGAGTGTGCACAGTTTGGCCAGTTTAGCAGACTTATCAGTTCCCGGGACCGGGACGAGACTGGACCAGGACCGGGACCGGGACAAGAAGCGTCCGCGTCGGCGCGGTAGCGTAAATCATTTATTTCACCGTCAGAAGTTCAATGTCGAGGCGCACCGGAACCTGTTCAAAAGCCCGATCGCCGATTTCACGTCGGCTGAAAGGCTCATCTTTGAACCCTTTCAGAACGCGGATCTCCGAACGAGGAAGCGGCGCTCGTTCGCTCGTTCGCTCGCTCGCTCGCTCGCGCGAGCTGGATGTTAACCTTGTCACACTTAACGCACCTTCGACCTCGTCTTATTAGTTTCGTACGGGTTCTCGGAGGGGATCATAACGCGCCATATAAGACCGTCGATGATCGACGACTTGTACGACCGAGAGTACGAGGATCGATGATATCGCGTTCCCCGCGGACACCGAAAATATGTGGAAGCTCGTTGCGCCGTGCCGAGCCGGCTACGAGTACGAGATCTCGCGGCCGGATGATAATGAGCTCGGGTATTTATATTGTAGTCAGTCGCCGGGTATTTTTAGACGCTTCCGGCAGATTTTTCTTTCCGCTTTAATAGCCTCCGGTAAGGACTCGAAATTTATTAATCGTGCGAGACACCTTCCGCGATGGAACGTAGGTTCGAAGCGTAATGCGAGATCGAGTGGTATTGGGTTGGCAACTAAGTAATTGTCGATTTCAGTTATAGATGTCTCTCACTCCCATTTTTATGATATCCGTAAATGTTATATTATAAAATTATTATTATTATTATTATTATGTTATTTTTTATTATCCGCGAATGTTAGCAACTGGACAAATTGAATGCAGCGGTCATTTAAGCGCGTCGATCATTTAATTTCGTGCTCTTCCAGTTGACCGCTGAAAAATCGGGGACGATGGAAAGATATTCTTTCTTGTTCTTAGCGTCTTAGAGCGTTTACATTAACGTTGGATCATTGAACATTATAGTATAGTAATTCGTGCGCGATTGGCATAATATTGGATTGGCAACTAAGTAATTGCCGATTTCAGTTATAGATGTCTCTCACTCCCATTTTTATGATATCCGTAAATGTTATATTATAAAATTATCATTATTATTATTATGTTATTTTTTATTATCCGTGAATGCTAGCAACTGGACAAATTGAATGCAGCGGTCATTTAAGCGCGTCGATCATTTAATTTCGTGCTCTTCCAGTTGACCGCTGAAAAATCGGGGACGATGGAAAGATATTCTTTCTTGTTCTTAGCGTCTTAGAGCGTTTACATTAACGTTGGATCATTGAACATTATAGTATAGTAATTCGTGCGCGATTGGCATAATATTGGATTGGCAACTAAGTAATTGCCGATTTCAGTTATAGATGTCTCTCACTCCAATTTTTATGATATCCGCAAATGTTATATTAAAAAATTATTATTATTATTATTATTATTATGTTATTTTTTATTATCCGTGAATGTTAGCAACTGGACAAATTGGATGCAGCGGTCAAGGAAAAGCGACCAGAATTGGTCGATCGTAAAGGTGGCATTTTCCAGCAGGACAATGCTAGGCCGCACACGTCTTTGTCCACTCGGCAAAAATTGATGGATATTGGTTGGGAATTGATGTTACACCCACCATATAGCCTGATCTCGCGCCATCGGATTACCACTTATTTCGATCCCCGGACAACTCCCTTCGTGGTAAAACTTTGAATGACGATGACGCTGTAAAATCTCACTTAACTCAGTTTTTGGCCGAAAAGGATCAGACTTTCTACGAGCGTGGAATTTTCAAGTTGTCAGAGAGATGGCAAAAGGTCATCTCGAACAAAATGGAAAATATATTACAGATTAAACTTCGTTGCAAGTAAAAAAAAATTTTTTATTTCATTGAACAAATCGGCAATTACTTAGTTGCCAACCCAATACATTTCCGATGGAAATTCTTCTTCCGATTATGTTCTTTCAGATTCGAGCTGGCGAAACGGCGCTACGATTTTTCGAACGCCGATAAGTCGCGATAATGGTTGCTAAATATTAACTATTCAGCTTCGGTTTCGTTGATCGAATGACTCCGATATTGCGAGAATTTTGTGGGTCGATATTTATAATTAATCACATTTTTATTGTTCGTTGTTACAACAGTCTGCCGATGTAAAGACTAGAAATCGATCGTATCAGACTTAGTTGAAGATCATTGTAAAATGAAATTCCTATTCATCGAGCTGCGTTACGCGTACTTTATTCCAGAGAAAAGAATTCGCGGACAATGATTCACGCGAAATTGTTACAAATTTAGTACAATCTTTCTGTCCGTAATAAAAGCTTCGCGTGTGGTTGAGTTACGGCATTAAATACGTAGCTTAAGCACAGCTGCTTCGAATCTCGAGAAACGCGTGCATTTCGTACGCGTATGTACTTCTTCCGCAGCTCCCTCGGCGGTATTAAACGTTGTAAATAAGGTCCTCGGTTATCTTACTATTAATTTTCGCGGCGCAGACCGAGGACCGTAACGTGTCCGTGGCGAGAAAAAAATGAATTGTTAATCCGACGATACAGTTCGCTGTCTAACGTGCCGTGGCAGCCAGTTTTTAATAACTTTCTCCCGCGATATCTTTACGGAGGCGGCACGGTGCGAAATGTAACGGGGACGTCCGAAGTGAAATTGAAATCGCGCTAAGAATGCACTAATATTTACGCGCGCCGACACTTTATCGGCGAGGGTCCACGCGAGCGCTCGTAAAAAATCGAACGGACCTCGCTGGATTTCTCGATGCCGGAGATCCGAGAAATCTGCTTTCCTTGGAGCAGTCCTTAGAAGATCGCGGATTTTCGTGCAGTTTCTTAAGCCGCCTATCGAAAATTATCGGCGTCGCACAGTTTAACTTCCGATCGTTAGCTATTTCGTCCGATCGAAACTGTCATCTTCTACTGTACTATTTAAAAGTATTACAGTAATGTCTCTCCAATTGACGCTCGGATTGTCCACAAAAATGGACAATTTGGGAAGAGGAGATACGATTATCCGAGCCTCGCGGTTTATTTTTATAGTTACAAATTGTCCACAATTATAAAAACGAGCCGCAAGGCTCGAATAATCGTATCTCGTCTTCCCAAATTATCCATTTTAGTGGACAATCTGAGCGCCAGTAAGGGAAACATTATTTTGTTGTTCGTACAGTCTCGAATTATCGGAAGTAAATTCTTGATCGCAATAAAAAGTACGATCTTTTCAACAACCGTGGTTAAACTTAAATGAAACGAATTAAAGTTAAGTTAAATTTAACTCGAACGAAATCAATGATTTATCAAATTTAAAACGAAACGCATTTCCGTCGAAATCCGACCTCGCCGTTGCGTCAACGAGCACATTATATCTTGCACACGGGCCCCGACAATGGGCCCCGGTGTTGCGTTGTTTTATTATCGTTAATTTCATGCAATTTCCCATTGACGATTTTACGCGGAAAGTTCCCCGGCCGGCGGTTTCTATGGTTAAGTTCACTTTCCATTCTTGCTGCGCCTGTAGCCGGCATTCAGCCGCGCGGTAATAGAAGGCGCCATTATTGTTAACGTCATTACCGCGTGGTAATGCGTGTCCGAGCCTGTACGACCCTCCGATTTTTCTTCTGCTCGGTGCTCGAACCTGGGAAAACGTGCTCGGTCCGTGGCACGAACAATTTCCCTCGTTTCGTCAGCAGCCGTTTGCTTCTTTCTCTCGCACGATTTTCGAATTAGTATCGATCATGCTGTTAAACGGAAACGTTCTACGGCATATTTCCGAAGAGCTGTCAGCGTTTCCGTACACGGGACGCCGTCGAAAATTCGTATCCCGGTCTCGGAAACGTCGACGTCGAAACGGGGTTGTCTACTAGGAAAGAAGAAAGGTCGAGCAGAGGACCGAAATGGACGCATTTGTCGCGAAGGAGACGCAGCCTCGCCGTGGCGAGAGCGAAATTAATAGCCGACTTGTCGCAACAGGTAACGATAGAAGCCGCAGCGGACCCGAGAACCGGACTTCGTGCTCTTAACGGCGCGACGGATATGCATCGAGCCAAACCGTGCCGAGCCGCGCCGAGCCGAGCAATTCCCCGTGACGAATTTCCTGCGTCGACTCACCACGCGCTAGAGACGGGACTTCCTTTGGCCGAATGACGTATGCAAATCAGCCCGTTGCACCGTCGTCAGTCCAGGAAGCTAGCGCCTTCGAACCCCCTGCGATCAGCGATCAGCGACATCTTCGCGCATTTTTACCTCATTCCTCGAGGACGATTCCCTCCTCTTCTCTGATCCAGGCCTAGCCCAGGCTCGTCGCATTTTTCAGTTTTTACTTTTCATTTTTCGTCCTGCGAATGAATCTTTGCAACCCTTTTTATACCGCTCTGTCAAACGTTCTCGAGATGTCAGTATTATGGATCGTACAACTCTTCTGTGGAAATGAATTCTTGACGCATCGATACTTCATTCCTCGAGGACGATTCCCTCCTTTTCTCTGATCCAGGCCTAGCACAGGCTTGTCGCATTTTTCAGTTTCCATTTTTCGTCCCTCGAATGAATTTTTGCAACCCTCTTTATATCGCTCTGCCAAACTTTCTTGAGATTTCAGCATTATGGATCGTACAACTCTTCTGTGAAAATGAATTCTCGACGCATCGACACTTCCAAAACGAGCAGATCGGATACGAAATTGAAGAATATTTCAAGAACTTCAGGACACCGACCACGGATTCTGGAATTATTGAAATTATCGCGAGAAGCGATACATTTATGCGTAATTTTTGTTTGTTGCAGTTCGTACAATGTTATGGAAATGCACGATGCGTTCGGGAATGCGTGCAACGAGGTGAAAGCATTTCGGAAGAGTTGCGTCAACAGTTTACGTCGGTTCCATGCAGCTTTAACACGAATGCATTAGCTTCGTCGATTTTGATAAATATTACGGGCCATTTTGCGATCGTTCGCTTACAAATCGAGGCCACGAAACAGTAATTCGAACGATCGATTTCCTTGCTTCCACTTCTTTAAAAAAAAAAAAAACGATTGCTTCGAATTTGGAAACTCGTCCACTTCCTACATATTATATGTATACATATAATATGTAACATCTTAAACCTTGGACGCTCTGAATTTGTTTTGAAAATCTTGCAAACAAGATACAAATTGTTCGATAGGTTTCCGGATCGTTGATTGTCGGCACGAGGCAACTCGGACATCGGAGCGTTCGCGGTCGTCGAATCGCCGGCGTTTATTCCAGGCTATCGATACCGGTCCCCGAGATATCGCTAAATCCTTTAACAATTCGACACGCGGACAATACGCGCATTTGCCGGATCTGATTTAAACGTTCGCCGCGCGACTGTTAGGCAGAACTAATGCGCGACACGTTACACGTAAAGTTAAAAGTGAAAATAGGGGAACGGCAGGGGCGATTTCGCGTGTAAATCGTTGCCGTAACGGTTATCGATGTAATTGATTCTGACAAATGGCCACGGCTCTCTGACAAGGATTACATTCAAAGTCTCGAGCTCCATCGTCGAACCGTTCGATCGTGTAAAGCGGTTGAAGCTACTGTTCGGTGATCCTGGCGCACCAAATTCGCCGGAGTACAGTAATGTCTCTCTGATTGACGCTCAGATTGTCTACGAAAATGGACAATTTAGGCAAAGAAAGATACAATAATACGACCCTCGCGGTTCATTTTTATAGTTACGAATTGTCAACGGCTATAAAAACGAGCCGCAACGATTGTATCGCCTGTTCCCAAATTGTCCATTTTTGTGGACAATCTGAGCGTCAGTAAGGGAGACATTATTGTATGTCACTGAGATCGGATGCGTCGATATCTATATATCTATATCTATATCTATATCTATATCTATATCTATATCTATATCTATATCTATATCTATATCTATATCTATATCTATATCTATATCTATATCTATATCTATATCTATATCTATATCTATATCTATATCTATATCTATATCTATATCTATATCTATATCTATATCTATATCTATATCTATATCTATATCTATATCTATATCTATATCTATATCTATATCTATATCTATATCTATATCTATATCTATATCTATATCTATATCTATATCTATATCTATATCTATATCTATATCTATATCTATATCTATATCTATATCTATATCTATATCTATATCTATATCTATATCTATATCTATATCTATATCTATATCTATATCTATATCTATATCTATATCTATATCTATATCTATATCTATATCTATATCTATATCTATATCTATATCTATATCTATATCTATATCTATATCTATATCTATATCTATATCTATATCTATATCTATATCTATATCTATATCTATATCTATATCTATATCTATATCTATATCTATCTGTATCTATAGATATCTAGATATATCTATATATATCTCGATACTCGAATGCGCCAAATACTGTGTTAGCAAATACTAATTAAGAATAGACGACGGTGACAGCGTTCGACGATTTTTATATCAAAGTAACGATTACTTTATCTAAAAATAACGCTAAAATGAATAGTTTATTACTAATTACCAAAATATATAAATGCACAAATTGCAATCAGCATTCACAAGACTCGACGTTTTCATTAGTTTCCGAATATCAAAAGTCAATAAATGAATTAAACCTGCAATTGCTGATACTCTTGCACGTCATAAATTATCAATATTAAATATATAAAAGATTATGAAATTAACTTCTAGAAGATTATACACGCCATTATTATTATTATTATAAAATATCGCAGTATTTGGGGCGTCCGCAGTAATATCCACGCTTGCCCTATCCGCGCGTTTCAATTTGTTCGCCGGTGAAAAATCAAGCCTACATGCGATCAATAAGAGATCGCCTTCGGTTACGGATCACCCTGTACATGCAGCCATGGGTTTCCATTTCCTAGTGGCCGATCGCGCCGGCTGGGAAATGAATAGCGCACCGGTCGTGACGAATAGAGTCGCAGTCGGTTCGGTTCCTAAGCGCAGCGTTACCGCTGCATTTTTTCCCTCGGTAGATAGGTATCGACGGTTTCCTGGACGGAGCTAAACCGGTGGTGCTTGTTCGCTTCGCGTGTATACGCCATACAGTACCGCTCATAATTATTCGAACGGCTCCGAACGCGGAGCGGACACCGTATCGCAATTAACAAATAAACAATATTTTACGCATCAAGCCGGTCGGCCAATCCGCGCCGCGCAGTTCAATTACGCTTACAGAGATGGAACGTCACCGATCCCCGCGGCGCACGGTTCAGAAATTGCGATAGTTTCGCGGCTGAACTATTTGCATAATCCTATTTAAAATGTATTAAAATCGTCCGAGAAAAGGAAGAGACGCGACGAACGTTCTCCGCGTTTTCGTCTTCCGCTTGAATCGCGCACGATTTCTAAAGCTTTTTCGATAACCCTGAATCGTTGCTCGAAGATGGCAACGTTGAAATTATTTAACGGTACATCCGCGCCGTGAAAATCGCGAGAATGCGCTTAGACCGCGCGGATCTATGCGGAAAGTAAAAAAATTGTCCGCGTCGATTGCGAGACGCGGGTGCCACGCGCGATCTCGTTTCTCTCTCGAATAATTTTTAATCGGTTGCAATTAACGTATCTCGATATTTGTAGTTTATTTCTCTTTCATTTTTTCACCATTCCGTGTTTCGTTCACGCCCAGTTTTTCCACGAACGCGTTAAATCCGCGGCGCATCGAATAGAAAAAAGAATCTTCTAAAAACAAAGAAATACAATAATGTCTCCCTAATTGACTTCGAAATTGTGCACAAAAGTGGGCAATTTGGGAAGAGGAGATACGATTGTTCGAGCCTTGCAGCTGGTTTTTATAGTTGTCGACAATCCGAGAATAATCGTATCTGCTCTTCCAAAATTGCCCATTTCTCTGGACAATCCGAGCGTCGATTAGAGAGACATTACTGTAAAATAGTTCCGGATACAGAGCTGCGATCGGAGAGCTCTCCGGCAGAGAAATCTCCGCGGCCCGAATAATTATGAGCGGTACTGTACATATTGATATTTCTGTCTGTTCGCCGGCGTAATCGCGTGTATGACTTATGGTCGGCCGTTAATTTGTGTATAATCTACGCCGGCGCGGCGCGATAGCTCGTGCGAGCCGTTGAAACACGAACGCGCCGCGTAATTGCGTCAGGTAGCGTATCGACGGCGCGGCGCGGCGCGGCGCGACGAGGCGCGGGGCCTGATTAATATCACGGTGTTTCGATGGTTTCCGCGGAAACCGGGAAAAGCGTCGCCGGACCGTTTAATTGCAACAAATCGCCGATTAATCATCGTAGTTGGCTCGCCCGGTCCCGGTTCACTGATTACCGGCGCGGTCTTTTCCTTTTCTCCGACACCGAGTGTTAACTGGCATCGCCACGGCCATTTAACCGGCCATTTATCGCCCTTCCTCGCCGCTTTCCCCGTTCGACTCGCCGTCAAAATATTATTCGGCTACCGAGCTTACGCCGCCGCAGATCCTTATTTATACGTTCCATTAAAGCGCCTTGTCCGCCGCCGCCACCGCGAACCTCTATTTCACGGATTTTTCGACCGACGTTTTTCTTTCTCTATTCTGCATCGTGAACGTGATCCGATGCACGACGCGTTCGAGACCGAACAGTTTCCTTTTGCAGATATTTCGGGCCGATTCTTTTCCACGGAAACGCTCGCAGGGCCGGCGAGAAATAGATCTTTGAAATAGTGAACGGACTATAAATATTTATACGTTCTTGTGTAATACCGAATGGCGAATATACTTCTTTTCAAATAGTAATTATATACGAATGTTACGTAATCAAATATATTTGGAAATGTTACTTCTATCTCGAGGAAAGATTATTTGCCAGATTCTCTGCGTTACAAGAGAAGACGCGGACTATTTCAAAAATCTATCCTTCCCCAGTCCTGTGCTGGAATTGGACGGACACGCGATGAGAATCGGAAGAGCAATTGGCAAAGCAGAGAGAATAAACGAACAGCTCCGAAGAAACTCTCCTCGCCGAGGCCGCAGACTTTGGAATCGAGGATGCGAGATATTGGCGAGCGCGGGACAAACAGCGTTGTTCCGTGGGATCTTTGGATTCCGTGTCGATCGACGGCTCGTAATGGACCGGAAGATCGATCGCATTTAGAACAACGTAATTTGTAAGTGGCGTATCCGGCGTGTCCTTTCCAGCCGTGTAATAAAGTACCGAAAGTCGGTCTCGGCGCGCGCTTATCGCGCTGATTCCTTCGGCCGACGCGGCGTGCGGCGCGCTGCACTTTCGCCGCCCCCGAAAAAATACAATAAGTTATAGATCTACGAATGACAGACGAGTGGTAGTCGCGTGTAGCGGCTGGCAATGGCCGCACAGTGTTCGCCGGCTACTTCGTTAGCGCTCGAGGATGTTAACTGCGAACCGGCGACGACGACGACCACGCGCTCGGTTCCTTGGAAAGTTCGCGCGTCCTTTGCTGCGATGCCGTAAACATCCCGCCGATCTTTCCACGCCTGGAACCTGCAAAAGTCTCGGAACATCAATCGAAGAAACTCGATCGAGAATGTTCCGCGTTACTTTTGCAAACGATTCGCGATTACCGTTCGAAGTTTCGATCGCGCAAGTTCGCCGCGTTCTCTGAAAATTAGTGCTTTTCATTCGACGATTCATTCCCTTAAAAAATCCCGCACTTTCGTGCGCTTTCAGGCGGACTTCCTCCGCGTCATTTCTCGTTCCTGCTCGCAAAACTATTTAAACGTTGAATTGACTATTTAGCGTCGTACTGTGACAACTTGCAACGAAGAATTCGATCCCATAAAAAATATTCTGGAAACGTTCGAGTGAAATTGCGAAAGAAAATCGAATGCGAGATAAACCTTGACTGAGCCAGAAAGAAAGCGAAGATCTGGTTATCGTAAAGGGAACATATTTTCGCTCGTCGAACGAAGATTTCGCTAATTCGATCTCGGATTCGTGACGGAAGTCGAAAGCGGCCGGCGTGCCGCGGCGCGGCGGTGCGAAAACCGGACGGAATCATAGCGACGCGGAAACGTCGTAAATCAAAGGATTGCAAACCGCGCCGTTCCCGTTTCGCTCGCCTAAAAGCACCCCGTGTAACACCATCAATCGTGTTTTATTAACACGGACGGGCCTCTCTTATTGTCGCCCGCGATGTCCTGGAGAAAGTGCGCGCAGGATATTTTCGAGCGCGCGTATTATCGAGGCACGGTCGAACCACGTGAAATAAAATGACGTGAAACGAAATGAAATAAAAACGAAAGAGAAAAAAAGAAGGGAAGGAAAGAGACGAGCAAAGGAAAGGAAAGAAGCGAGGATGAAAAGGGAGAGAGGAGCAGACGAGATGACCCAAAGGTGAGAGACAACGGCGCGGTCGCGTGAAAAGAGGAAACGAAAGAGCGGCACGCGCATAAATTAGTTAGGCGCATCCGAGAGAGAAAAAGTCGGCGAGCCGACGCTCGGTTATCGCGATTGTATCGATACATCGCGAACGATAGGCGAATCGGAGGCGCGCGCGCGCGCTACCGGATATCGAATTCTTCCGTCTCTATGGCGCTTTCCACGTTTACGAGAGGCCGCGTGGGAAAATCCCGCAATTATCGGATTCTGTGCGGAGCTGATCTCTTTCAGCAAGAGATAAGCTGCCCGATATGGATATCGCGAGTCGTGGTTTCAGAGACACCGACGGAAATTGACCTTTTATCGAAGCTGAAAGCGAGGTTGCATCGTTTCGATCGAGGATCGAAAGGACGTAGAAATATTTTGGAAGGCTGCTATAGGTACCGATGAAAATAGATCGACGGAAGATTCCTAGAAATTTTAATTAAAGTAGAACTTCTTGCACAATGCGAGAACTTTTACACGGTAAGCTAGCAGATGTTTTTGTTCATCGCGATGAATACGGTTCGATTTCGTAGACTAATTTATCCGAATAGAAAATCTCAGAAAATCGAATGGAATAAGAAAATACAATTTCCATATGAACTGCGAGCACGCGGAAACTATGCTTTAAACGATGTTTAAAGCGTGAAGTACAAAAGAGACAGCAAAATGTTAAGCTCGAAGAAACCGTGCTTGTTACTTCAAGCGATTCCAAAGAGCCTAAGCGAGCCTCGAACGGTCTCGAACAACAGAGAGAGAATCTCGTAAATAGAGTTTCGAGAATAAAATATCGCGAGGAAAAAAAAGCATCGCAGCCATAAATCGCTAAATTTGGATACGCGCGAGGCCCACGTTCGCCGCAACAGGGTCACGCGCGACGCGAGTCTCGAAACGCGAAGCGGGGAGGAAAAAAAAACAATGGATGATTTACAAAGAAGTCGAGTTCGACGCGTTCAAGGCGACCGAACGGCGAAGGAGAAGAAGGAGGAGAAGGAGGAGGGTGAAAAAAGGTAGAAAGGGGGCCGGATCGAGGTGTTAAATTCTACCGACTCACCCGGTATTTCGCGAGGCGTGTACCACCTACGTAAGCGAGACGGAAGGTCAAACGCGGCAGCCGGAAAAATGCCGCGAGTCATCGATCCATGCATGACATACGCGACTCCTGGGCAGCCTTTATATTTCTCTCTGCGGGTGATATTCCTGCGCCTTCCATTTCGCAGGATCGGCAGCGCGGCGGACGATTGCTTCCTGATGAACGACGCCGAGAGCCGGACAGGCGTCGCGCCGCGTTGCGGTTGCGAGGCGTCGCGGAATCGCGTGTCCCGCGAGACGGCTCGTTAATGCGTTTCCCGATTTTTATGCGACCGCCCGTGAATAAATTCCGTGTCACGCGCGGATATCGCTGGGCGCTCGCTGCGAGGATACCGTCGGAGATCGACGTTCCTCCGTTTCCTCCGCAACGATGCAAAGAATCGTGGTCCTCCATTCGTTCGAACGCGTCGGAACTTTGGCGCAGCTTTGACGAAACCGAGAATAAAAAATTACGGTTCCACCGTTCGCGAACGCGGCTTCTTCGGAGCGCCGCGAACGTTCTCTTCGCGATCGGAGAACCGGCTTTGCGCGTATCGGAGACTCGAACAGCGGAGGAAGAAACGAACAATGCGTTTCGATCTTTCGTCGCGCGCGCGCGCGAGCGAGCAAATTGTACGATGTCACTGGTGTCGTCGAACGACGACATTCGTCTTCGAAGGGTTAACGCGAACTGCGGCGCGTATAGGCTGTTCGTACGAAAGGTAATTGAGCTCGTAAGAAAGCGGGATAATTGAAGACGAAGGGGGCCTCGGTCCGCGTTAAATGGACCGCGACGGTGCAGGGTTGGAGTCCTATTAACTTGATCGAGGCTGTTTCACAGTTCAGTTTGCACGTACTGGAAGCCGTGCGGGAAACACGGTCCACGGCCGAGCGCGGAGCGTCGAATGTATAAATGGCTAAACTGTTGTCGCGGATCGTGTAAATCCACGGGGCCGTGGTTATAAATAATATCCGCGGAAAAATATATTAGCTAATAATAACGGGGGCGCCAATTATGTTCAACAGGTTCACCCACACGATTGTGTGCCCGGCGATGGCGATACATTCTCGTCTGCATTCTCCGTTCGCGAGCATGCGACTCCGCGCCGCGCCGCGCCGAGCCGAGCCGAGCCGAGCCGGACGAATTTATGTAACCGTGCATTGGCGACTCCCATTTCCGGTGCGCCTTGCCTCCGCTCTTTTTCGTTTTGCCGTCCGCGGAATGCGCGCCCCCTTCCCGGGCATTGTCCGACGACACATTGTCATTTAAATAAGCACGGAACATCGAACGACAAAGTGTCGAATAATCTCCGGGCGACGCTTCGGGCCCGCGAATCGATCGTTAAACACCTGGCGTGGCGCGCGAGGCGATGCCCGAAAGATTTGCATTTCATTGAAATAAAACTCATGAATTTCAGATCGAGCCCCGCGCTCGTCGTGCCCCCCTTTCCTCCGGATCGTCGCGGTTACGTTCGGGCCTGTTACGGTTTCGATTGCCACTCGAAAATCCGGTCGTCCTGTCCGAAGGAGTTATAAAATTCGTGAAACAGGATATCGAGCGAAGCGTCCACGAAATTGGGTCGACGGTTGTTTCGAGCGTTAATCAACGCCGGGGAGCTTATTGATTTCCGATCGAATTAGAACGAATCACTTTTATCGCATCCGACCTCGCAAAACGTTAAATCGAATCGAATTTATCGAATCGTACGATGATTCGCTCTAGCCGTGGCTACTCTGGAAAATTATATTCTATTCTAACGAAACGATCGCTTGATTTTAATTGCGCGATGGTATATCCATATAAACTATCTTACAAGGTTTCGAATTATTTACCATCCAGGTCATGGTATAACGGTCTATCGAGTATACAACGGCCCATCGTTTGAAATCCGAAGTTGCTAAGATAATCGCGAACGAAAGTAAATCCACCGAGAATAATCGAAAAATTGATTTCCTGGTAAATCGTTTTCCTGCAAACGCGGCGAGCGCAGATCCGGTTATTAGAATTTCGCGAGGAAAGCGACGCCCACGCTCGGCCAGCTGGCCATGCGTCGCGATTAAAAAAGAATTAACCGAAAATTATGCAACGTCTCGCAACGAGACGCGGAGGGAAAAAAGCGAGAACACGAGCGCACGGTTCCCTTGTTAAAGGAGGAAAGCTGGAAACCGCGAAAGTGTCGGGACGCGGCGCGCGGCGTGCGGCATGCGGCAGTTGGATTTATATTTTGAAGAAGTTCGTGTAACTGTCCGCGAGCAGGGATCGTATAGAAATCGACGGCACGGCGAAAATTCACGAGTGAGAAATAACGGGAAAACACGTGCGTGCAACACGGCCACGGTATCGATCCGGGCGATCGCAGAGACCGCTACCTTTGCCAATTACTTAATCGTGATTCGTACAAAAGCGGCGTCGAAGGATGGGACCGATAACGAACGGGCTTAGAATCGCTCGAACGGTAACGCTCGCGACCCTCCGTCCTATTACGCGAATCCACGGCTCCCGATTTTATCCCGAAATCTGCGAACCGCCTCGATTCGATTCGATTCGATTCGCATCTCGAAATATTAACCGGTTCTCCGCGAGAAGAGAATTACGCGATTGCGCGATCTGGAGCAAACGTTTGTAGTCCGATACCGTTGTCTCGTTAGCGAAATGTCTGGCGACAGAAATTACTTCGGAGCAATTCAGAAATTTTAATCGAAACTTACAGGATCGGGAGGAAACGGATCTCTTCGGCTTAATTATTTTATTCATACTTTTTGGAGATATTATCGCGGGTGCCGCGATCTTTCCGCAAGATTTAACGTTTCTTTGCACACATCGTAATTAAAAGAAGACGAGCTTGTTAACGGACATATTTTTCCCAATAAATAAGTCGAAGTTGTTACTTATTTTAGAATTTATCGAACGGTATATGAAGATTGGAATTTACACAAAGCTCCTACATATTTTTGTCGCAGATTTTAAATAAATATTTCTACGAATTCTACTACAATCGTCTCGCAGGATCTAATCGTCCTTCTCAACGATCCCGCAACTTTCTCGCTGGCTGTCGTATCTTCTTAAGGACTCCGCAACTTTTTGGTCAATTTTAATACCGTCGAGGCCCTCGCGATTCCTCCTAAGTCCTAATATTCGTTTATGTCTCCCATATATCCTTCGCAAGCCCTAATACAATTTTACGGCTCGTATAATTTCCTCGTAAGTCCGAATATACGTCCGCGAACCCCGCGGCGTTTCCACGAGACAATATTTTTTTACGAGCTCTATAATTTTTTGAAGACGCTAAGCGCTCCGGCGTGAGATTCTTGTCGGATAACGCGGGCCCGTTGTTGCGATCGCGCAAAGTCCACAGATTAAAGATTTCGCCGACGATACGCGCGGTCGGCGAGGTGCGAAATCCAAGCCGGCAATTCTGGACCAGCCTGTACCGACCTTTCTTATTTCTCTCCCCGAAACTATTATCTTATTATATTTATCCCGACACCGGCCACGCGACTTGCGCAAGGCGGCACTTCTCTTAAAACGGACGCGGCCTCGCGACGGTTAACGGGCGCCTCATTTTCCTAATCATACACCTTCGACCGCTTCCGGCGTAATCGTTTCAACCCCCTTTGTTCGCGATGTGTCGCCTCGCCTCGCCTCGCCTCGCCTCGCCTCGCCGCGCCGCGTTGCGAAATATGATTTACGCCCGGTGCCGCGCCGCTCCGCTCCGCTCTGCTCCGCGCCGGCCCGAGCCGGCCCGCCATTAGTCCGCGATTTAACCGTGAACCATTAATCTCGTTTCCCGCTCGGTGTGGCCGCTTTAATCTCGCTGCTCGAGCTAATATTTGATTATCGGCCTGCACCCGACCGCTGCGCCGCGTCTCGACCTCGGCCTGGCCATTTTTGACGACGCGAGGCGACGCGAAGCTCTCGTCGGGCTTTCCCATGACCGGAAGCTTCGTCGTCGAATCGAGTTCGGATGATCGCGACGCATTGCCGAAACGGGATAACTTGCTTAAAGATTCGACCAAATGACTCGATCTTTCTGAAACGATAGATTGACTAGTTTACTAGACGATTACAGTAATGTCTCCCTTACTGACGCTCAGATTGTCCACTAAATTGGATAATTTGAGGAGATACGATTATTCGAGCCTTACGGCTCGTTTTTATATGTGGACAATTAATAACTATAGAAATATTATTAAGAATAGAAATATTAATATATAATATATAATAAGAAATATTATTAACTATAGAAATTATATAGAAATTCGATCCCTGCGGCTCGTTTTTTATAGTTCTTGACAATTCGTAGCTATGAAAACGAACCGCAACGCTCGAACAATCGAATCTCCTCTTCCCAAATTGTCCATTTTTGTGCGCAATCTGGGCGTCAATTAGAGAGACATTGCTGTAGTCACCAAATGCAAGCATCGCAGTTGGTTGGAATGATAAAAAAGAGTAATGTTTTCTCAACTGTTTTATCCGAGTCTGTAACAAAATTTAAAAAATGCGTTTCGTACGTCCCGGTTAAATTATACGCGCGCTGAAAATTTCATCGGAACGTTCTGTTGCGCGAGAGATTGTCGCTGCATGCAACGAGCAGAGTTATCCCTTGCACAACAGCAGTAACTGTAACAGCAATGTTTATGGTTCCGCGGATGTTCCGCCGCGAAAATCTGGACCTCGTCGACGATTCTTCGAAAAAGTGGCTGCTCCAAATACTTCGCGAGAGCACAAATTAGAAAATTAAAGTTAGATCTGCGGGGGAATCTTAATAAATCTCTTCACAGCATCGCCGTGCTAGCCTTTAGATTCGTTGACTAAATTCTATAGTTCGATGTAACTATAATTGAGCTGTTTATTTTGAAAGTGGCATGAGTCACTTTGTTTTTAAGTCGATATATTTGAGGGTTTGCGTTTTAACACGTTTAAAAATATGGATGTTAACTTTCGAGAAGATTTACTTGTATTTGTTATCTCAGGATACTGATATTTTTCTCAGTATAAATAATTTCGCATAAACATTAAAAAATCACCACTTTTCACATTACGGTAAAGTGACTTATGCCACATTCAAAATAAACGGCTAAATTATTACCACCTTCGCGACGTTCAATCACAATTTCTCGGTAATTTCCGTTCCGTTTCTGCGTTGGTAGATCGAAATAGTGGATCGGAATGACTCGATTCTTTCTCATAAAAATAAAGGAACTCGTAAAAATATATATAACATTGTTCCTTGACCATGAAAACGCTTTCGCGACAAATCTTTTACCGATCGTCTTCGTCGAAGCACGCATCGTAATAAAAAGCACGCGTAATAAAAGTTGCACGAAGTCGTAAGCGATGCAACGAATCGGTCTCTCGATAGCTTCGAAGTCGCCTCGTATAATTAACCAGCTCCCCCGAAAGCATTTCGCCTTGGAAAAACGAGCAGAGCGCGCGTGGTCGCGAGCGCGCGTGCTCCTCTCCGAAGCACGCCTATCCGGCGTGTCCAGTCGTCGTCGCATTTTAGCTCGGCCGGTCGACAAACGAATATCCGTGGATCTCCCGGTGCCTGTCAAAACTCTCGGGTGGCCAGAACGTATTTCATCCGTCGTCGGCGCATGATTCACGGGCCTCTGATGTACGGTTGAACGATGATCGCATCCGCGGAACGGTCGACCGAGCCGAGGCCCCGAGACCCGAGACACGCGACACCGTTTCGCGAATAATTTTACGGTGGTTCCCTTGTGTTACCCTCTCGCGACGCTGACCCAGATAACGGACGTCTTCTTGGCGTTAGCTTTTTTCGGATTTATGTCGCTCCAATTCCAACGATCGCTCGCGTTCGCGTTCGCACGGTCGTTTCTCAATGGCAGCTTTGCTGGTCCGCGACGCGATCCCACGATCTCGCGACTCGCGTCCTACTGCCATGCCAACCACGTGCCGATCTTGGCACCCAGGAGACGCGACGCGACCTCCGTCACATCGACAGTGGCAACAAACGGTGCGGAGAAGCGGGCCGACGACGATTAACCGAACGCCAGGGTGCTCCGGAATTTTTAGATCCTCGCGTTCTCAAATAAATTGCATCGACGGTCTCCGTGACCAAGGGTAATTCGATATTATTTTATAGCAATTAAGTAAGTCGATATTTTCGAACGAATTCTGCACGCTGATTCGCTTCGTCGGGGTTGCAGAGAATTAGAATTATTATTCAGTCATTAGAATTAGCGAATCTAATCATCCGGCCGCGGATCTTTGCGTAGAATAAAAATAGTTCGTATCCAATTGCTTTTGCAAGAATTAGAATTAAAAGAAGAAATGGAAGATGCAGAACGGATCGTCCGCGAAAGCGATTGGTCATCGGCGGTGTCGTTGCACCGCGTTGCACATCGATATCAATTTGCGCGTCGTAGCGTGCTAATGAACCGCGGAGCTCGCCGGTCGCGAAACGATCACGGGAATACGAGACTCGGTCCCCTACTTTCTGCAAGTGTTCCTCGTCCACTTAGTTAATCTTGGTAATTAATATTTTTATCCGCTCGGGGCCCGGTCGTGCGCGAATTAAAGCCGACATTCGGGACGCGTCCGTGATCGATACTTTCTTCCTCGATCGCATTTTTAACCCCTTTCGCGATCACGCGTCGAGCCCGGCAATACGGTATTGTGTCGGCGGACGATGTTTATGCAGATTCGAACTTTTTTCGAGACACGCTTACAAGCGTCGGTATCGAATGCAATTTTAACCTTTCGCGTGTTCAGCTAGGAGAAATTTAATATTGCGTGCCTGGCGATCTCGCCATTGATGTGTCCGTGATTTTAATCGGTTTCTCCTCGGGAATGATCACGAAAAATTGGGGAAAGCGGCCCGCAAAAACAGAGTCCGCGATGTAGCGTCCTTTTAAAAGCTTCCGACGCGTCGCGCCGGCCGTTTCTTCTCGATCTTCTCGCGATTGTACTTTCGTACGGTCGTTCTATCGCGAAGCGGGCAACAATTTTTCGTAGAAGAGACGCATCGTTTCGTAAATTAAACGTCCTTCTGCGTTCTTTTAAAAATCTCACAAATCAAGGAGTATATATTTCCAGATGGAAATTTCATTTTCTTTCGTAGCAATTATTTTACTTCGCAGCAAAAGCGGACGATCGCGAGAGTAAAACTGTCGAAGAAGAACCACTGATTTATAAAAACTTAGAAGAAAATCTTGCTTCGCGCAAAGATCCACGGCTGCTCGACAAACCAAGAACCACCGACGTATCCGAGGACGATGCGATTTTGACAACCACTGCAGCGTTTATCCCGAAAGAAAACGTGCAAACACGCGCGACGCTAAATCACAGAAGCTTTTTCGACCGTGTCAGAAATCCGTTCCGCTCTAGGGGGGATCGGGGCGAGGGGAGGCGGGTAAAAAAGATCGGATAATTTATCGAAAGATCGACGTCGCCGCGTGACGGGGTCCTGGAGCACCCGGGACAGCCACCGATATTTATTAGGTGAATACGGCTTTGATATCCTCGTTTGTCATCCGGCCCCCGTCGGCCGATCCGCGCAGGTGCAACCGCGGCCGTTGAAAAAGATGCAGCGCCGTTGCAGCGGCGCTGCAACCTAGGCGTTGCACAAGCCTCGGTCGGTACTCTCTTACGGTGTCGCGCTCTCGCCATAGATTCAAGGTCAACGCTGATGTACGAGGATCAGGAGTAGCTCGGGGAGAGGTCGTCGCCTCGATCCTGATTAATGGCTTTCAAGATCGAGCCTGCGTCGCGTCGCGTCGCGTCGCGGACCGCTTCGGCTCCGGCTTCGGCTCCGCAGGCTTAGTTACGTATCGTCGCCAAAGTGCATTGACTTTCAGCGAATAAACCGCTCCGAGTGCATCCCGTGCCGCGACACCTTGTCTACGTGCCGTCGGCGGCTCCCGGAGCTCGCGCGCTGGCCCGGAATCAAATTCTCTGATTCGCCTATATTTCCGTGGAAACTCTTGTCGCCAACTGTCCTCGGATGACAAAGCCGATTTCGAGAATAGAAATGTATCAAGCTTGCAACATTAATCTCCATCGCGGATACTCGACTTTCGCAGTCGACGTAGCAACGTATATATTTAGTGCAGCCTCCGTCCGACGTATAAAGAGATCGGACCGTGAATAATTTGTGCAGAGATTTTATGAAAACGCGTCCAATCGATGAACCGCATTCGGCCGACCGCGCCGAGCCATTTTAAAATACCTCTCGTTTATAGGAAGGTCTCTCTTATTGTTCGTTTTCGTTGGCACGCTCTTCCCGCGGTTTACAAAGTCGCAGCTGTCGCGAAAGCGTCCATCGATCGGTACAGTAATGTCTCCCTAATCGACGCTCAGATTGTCCACGAAGATGGACAATTTAGGGAGAGGAGATACGATCGTTCGATCCTTGCGGTTTACTTTTTTGGCGGTGGTAGGATGATTCGAAATTACTTGTACACTTGTATGCGGTGGAGAACTTCTTTATTCGTTCGCAGACTTTGTCTCTTGACGAGTCGCGGTGCAGTGACTGCGTTGTGTGTTTGGGTGAGAAAAGGAGAGGTGATGACGTTTCGTCCGGGGCCCGCTGGAGGACTCATCGATAAGGCTATCTTAGCGGGTCCTTGCCTTAGACGTTGGGATATCGGTAGGAAGTACGAAGTCTGTATATATAGGAATTGAGGCGGATCGGTTACTAGCGGGAAAAGGAGCCATCTGCTGGCGGGTCTGGAGGTAGCCGCCACACTTTTATAGTCACTGTGGCGTCGCATCCCTCTACCTGAGCGCGGCCGCTAGCAATAAAACAAGTACCGTTCCTAATCCTCAAAATTCCCTAAAAATCACGCACCCCTAATAAAACAATTCTCCTCACATCTGGACACCTCGACCCGCACGGAACTTTCCCAACTTTCTCCTTTCCTACGAAGGTCCATCTATTCCTTTCTTCTCTTCCACTATAAAAGAGACAAACGCGCAACTCCAAAAGCTCAGTCTGTCCTAAGTTGCTAGTCCTACGACACCGCGCTAGTCGCGCCCGCGCTCATCGATAGCAATTCAATAAACTGCATTAATAGTAACCTCAAACACGCTCTCCGATTCGCTTACCTTCCCTTCAGTGCTAAATCACGAATTGCCAACAACTACAAAAACGAGCTGCAAGGCTCGAATAATCGTACCTCCTCTTTCCAAATTGTCCATTTTCGTGCACGATCTGAGCGTCAATTGGGGAGACATTACTGTAGCCACGAGTGACACGTCGCCTTTCTATTTCCAACAGGATCGCGTGTAATCGAATCGCCGGATGGGCCACGATAGTTATCCGTGAATCATCCTCGATCCCGAGACCGGGGATCACGCAGATTCTCCGCGCAAATTGCCCGAAACAAGACGAACGTAACACCGTGCCCCTGAATTCTTTGAATCGCATCGCCGTCTTCGAATTGCTCGACCCGCGCTCGTTAGGACCGCGTTAAATCCGCGGCCCGGCAATCAATTATACGCAGCCAATTAGAAAACGCTCGATTACCGCGAAGCTCCCTTCGCGTCCGCAGCAAACCGCCGCGCGGTATCTCGAACGAGAGACGCAGGATTAATCGGCGGTGGAAACGAGGCGAGCGCGACCGGCGCGTTGCGGGCACACGTGTGGGTGTGCCCGAAGTTTCTTCTTTCGATGAATGAACTCGCGAAAGAAACGGCGCGGCGGGGAGCGCGGGGTCGAGAGGGGCCTCGCGCTCGATTCAGGTTGCGGAGATAGGGCGGCGCAGCTTCCTTATCGCGCGGGGCCCCAGGTGTTGGACATTCGGAAGTCGGCGATCGTAAATCAATACACCGTGCCGGAGGACCGTCGTCGGACACGAACCTAAATGAATATTTCGTGCCGGCCGGCCGGCCGACCGGCCGCTCGGGATCCTGATTAATGCGATTCGTGGCACGACCGCGCGGCGTAAACTCGATCCTGATTAATACTGTTTACAGCCCCGCGAGATCCCGAAACCCATTAATCAGGATCGAGTGACGACCTCTCTCTGGGCCCGGGCTACTCCTCTCGCGGACCGGCGCGGGACCGACGCGCCGAGAAAGTGTCCATTAATGTTGCCTCTGCGTAAGTGTCCGGCGAACCGCAAGCTTGAACAGCGAATGCTCCTTCGCGCTCGATCCGCGGTCCCTCGAGAGGTTCTGGGTCCGCAGTGCCGTCTTCTGACCTGGACACCTTCGGGCTGGTACCTGCGGCTCGCGAATGCCTCGAATTGCCCCGTAGGCCACCGTATTCGAGTCTCGGCTCCGTCGGAATCGGGAGCAACCGAGCTACGCCCACTTTGGACGTTCCACGAGGAGACGCCGAGATTAATCTTTCTCTGATGTCATTTAGCTCGAGGCGGAGCACCTGCAGGCAGTTTTTAGAGCTGACAGCGAGCTGCCCTTCTACGCGTCCTCGGTACTTTCACTGATTTCTGTCCCGTGGATCCTCGTTAGAGACTAGATGCAGTAATGTCTCTCTAATTGACGCTTAGATTGTCCACAAGAATGGACAATTCAGGGAGAGCAGATACGATTATTCTCGATCCTTGCGGTTCATTTTTATAGTCACGAATTGTCGACAACTATAAGAACCAGCTGCAAGGCACGAACAATCGCATCTCCTCTTCCCAAATTGTCCATTGTTGTGCACATTCTGAGCGTTAGTTAAGGAGACATTACTGTATTACTGGATTCGAGGATTTGGCTGGAACGAGACCAATTGATTCAGAATAGAATGTCGTTCTGGTCCTCGGACGTTTTTTTTTGTACGATGCAGAAGAATCTCAGGATGGCTGGATTGCAATATGAAGCACTATTTTGGCTGCGTTGGAGTCGAGGACGGCAAAGCCACGCCCACCGAGAGCTTTCTGTGAAAGGAGCAAGATAAAGGTTTCATGCTTTCTTCGCTAATGTCGCCTGAACCGTCGTTCGTGGTCTGCTTGCCAAAGAGTATCGTAAAATGTACAATAAAGTTTGGAAGATAATGTACAATGTCTATGGAAATTTTGTGTCAGCTTTTTCCAGAAAGAAATTTTCAGAAAATTGTGTCAGGGGCCAGGAAAAAAGCTATCGAGCTTGCGAAGACGAAGTTAATTTTTGATAAAGAAAAGGTTATGTCAAGGTTATGTATTTCAAGGTTATGTCAAGGTTATGTCAATTTTTGATGAAGAAAAGTTTATGTCAAAGTTTTGTCAAGGTTATGTCAATTTTTGACGAAGAAAAGCTTATGTCAAGGTTATGTCAAGGTTATGTCAATTTTTGATGAAGAAAAGTTTATGTCAAAGTTTTGTCAAGGTTATGTCAATTTTTGACGAAGAAAAGCTTATGTCAAGGTTATGTCAAGGTTATGTCAATTTTTGATGAAGAAAAGTTTATGTCAAAGTTTTGTCAAGGTTATGTCAATTTTTGACGAAGAAAAGCTTATGTCAAGGTTATGTCAAGGTTATGTCAAGATTATGTCAAGGTTATGTCAAGGTTATAAAGAAAAGGTTGCGATAGATCGAAAGGGATGAGGGTGGCAGATCGAGGTTATGTCAAGGTTATGTCAAGTTTTGATGAAGAAAAGTTTATGCCAAGGTTATGTCAATTTTTGATGAAGAAAAGCTTATGTCAAGGTCATGTCAATTTTTGACGAAGAAAAGCTTATGTCAAGGTTATGTAAAGGTTATGTCAATGTTTGATGAAGATAAGCTTATGTCAAGGTTATGTCAAGGTTATGTCAAGGTTATATCAAGGTTATAATGAAAAGCTTGCGATAGATCGAAAGGGCAGAGGGTGGCAGATCGAGGTGGCCCGGGGTCTATGGATGTCGCGAGACGGCACTGTCAGGTCGCTACGGAATTCTCGTAACATCGGATTTCCAAGTTCGCGGCTCGAACCGCGGTTAATGGTTGAATCATGTCGGACGGCTGGGAACTTTTGAGGAGCGCAGATTTATTTATCGGAATGCGCGCGAGTGCGATCGGCAAGTGTCTCTGCCGTCGGTGTGGATTTAACTGTGCACGTGGACGGCGGAGACGAATGGGGCGTCGCTACAGGAAACTGGCATATCCCGATAACGTGTCTCATCTCGTCCTTTGCCTAATCGAATATTCCGAAAAATAGCATTCCCTGCTGCGTCGCGGCGAAGACGAGAAAAATTGCTCGAAGAATCGTGGACTTCGATCCCTCGAACGACGAGAGAAAACAAACTCGCCGATCGAATTTTTCGAGTCGGCAAGATCACAGAGCTTGTTCTAATAGGAAAGTAATTAGCAGCGGCTTGTCGTTACAATTCACGGCTCGCATTAACTATTTCGCCAGGCGATCGCGGGCACCGTGGAAACGGTCGTTCGGATCGATGTTCGACATTAACGAGATAACATCGAGCGAATAATCGTATTGAAATGAATACGTTTTTTGAACGACGCGCCGATGGAAATATTGCAGAATTTTTCGTATCCGCCTCATAAATATGCATCGGGCACATTCGTATGTTAATAGACTGCGACGGTGTCCGGAGTTGTTAAAAATTGTTTCTTGTTATCCTTGATAATGATCCTTTCATGATAATGAGCGCGCGATAGTAATGAGCGTATTACCGTTGCCGTTTCGTGTCACCGGCTGGAATTCTCGCCAATTTATTATTCGTTTCTGCGAGCTGGAATCTATCGCGCCGATTTCGCCCGTCGACGTCGACCGGCCACGGTCGCAACCCTGTCTTAATCCGATTTCGTATTTCAGACAGAACTGTTGCAATCCCGCCGTGTCAATTACACTTAACGTTATCGAAAGTCCCGCGCCATTATGTTCGCCTGGCATAAATGCTCGGCCGTCGTTCGCGAGCTTTGACGCGTTCCGATTCTTTCAAACGTTTTAGATACTTCGCTCAAACTTCACCGCGCCGCCGCCGCAACTTGTTTCCATTCCGCGAAATCTGTGCCAGGCGTGTTAGTGTCTTGACGCACGGTTACCCGTGCAGTTTTATGCCGCCGCGATTACCAAAGTGCAACTCATTATGCAAATTCCCATTTTTACGGTGTTTCGTGACAGCCGAGCTAAACAGAATTACGTTTCCCGCAACAGTTGTCCGCGTCGATGTAAAATAATTGCCGGTTTTATACGATTTTATCGTGCCGCCGCTGATTATTTATCGTTGATAAATATTTCACTTCTCGTCGTTTCTGCGGAAACGTTTCCGAAAGAAAAAATTCATCGGTTCGAAATGTTCCGCAACGTTTATAACGCACGAGCGTGCCGCGTTTTTCTTCCGCGCAGTCCACGTTCTTTTATGAAAATATTCCTGCGATTCGATACGATCGATCTCTTGAACAGTCGCGCACCCAATTAGAGCACATTTCTCACAGCGAACGCGATTCGATGATCGGGTAATCGGCATTAATTTGCGCGTATTCATTCCCCGTTCGAGCTAATTCAAAACCGATATAATTACGATCGAACGATCTCCATTGTCGTTCCGCGTCCGATTTTTCCGTGACAAGTGAAATAACCCGGTTTTTGGTCAGACGACAGCGACAAGACGTTGTTGATCGATTCGACAGCCGCGTCCGCGAAACTACTGGACGCTTAGATAGCAACTTAGGTATAAAAAAAGACTCGTTCTTTCAATGATTTTAATAAGCTAAAACGGGAGTAATAATATCCTGAAATCTCGAAGTTCCGAAATTCTGAAGTTCTGAAGTTTTTCCAATGTTTCCAAAGTTTGCTATTTCGTGCACTCATTTTCTCGCAAGTGCATACACTTCGCGGTATGCGAATACACTACAGTTCATAGCGTAAATATCTAGTCCGTTCAACGAATCGAGCGAGATCGAGCACGAACCGCCCCGAACCGTCCGGAACCGTTCGAAACCATTCCGAAATTCTGAAGTTCCGAAGTTTTTCCAATGTTTTCAAAGTTTGCTATTTCGTGCACTCATTTTCTCGCAAGTGCATACACTTCGCGGTATGCGAATACATTACAGTTCACAGCGTAAATATCTAGTCCGTTCAACGAATCGACCGAGTTCGAGCACGAACCGCCCCGAACCGTCCGGAACCGTTCGAAACCATTCCGAAATTATAAAGTTCTGAAGTTTCTCCAATGTTTCCAAAGTTTGCTATTTCGTGCACTCATTTTCTCGCAAGTGCATACACTTTGCAGTATGCGAATACATTACAGTTCACAGCGTAAATATCTAGTCCGTTCAACGAATCGAGCGAGATCGAGCACAAACCGCCCCGAACCGTCCGGAACCGTTCGGAACCATTCCGAAATTATAAAGTTCTGAAGTTTCTCCAATGTTTCCAAAGTTTGCTATTTCGTGCACTCATTTTCTCGCAAGTGCATACACTTCGCGGTATGCGAATATACTACAGTTCATAGCGTAAATATCTAGACCGTTCAATAAATCGACCGAGTTCGAGCACGAACCGCCCCGAACCGTCCGGAACCGTTCGAAACCGTTCGGAACCGTTCCGAAGCTTGTTCCGAACCGACTAAGCCCGGTCTATCCGGTCTCGCATCGGCGAGAAGCGATCGGTATCGCGGCGCGTCTGGATGTCTGCCATTCCGGCACAATTTTACAGCTGTCCTTCGCGAACGATTGCGGTGTCGGCGCTATGCGGCGCGGTGCGGTGCGGCGCGGCGCGGCGCGGCGTCCCGTCGCGGTCGTTTTCTCGGCCGTTCGCCGCGCTGCCGTCGCGAATCGATTTCACGAGGTGCGTGCCCGCGAGTCGAACAATGTTGTCTGGAGCCCGCGACACGCAAACCGGCCCGGGGGTTTCGCGCATTTGTCAGTTTTAAAAGGGACAGGGAATTCGGCCGGAGACGATCGCCTCGCCTCGCCGCGGCTCTCGGCCGGCTATTTTTGGCCGATCGACTTATTTATGGACAAAGGTCGATGCAACTTTAGGCACGGCCGGCGAAAAAAAAAACGGTTGATCGCCGTAGTGAGATATTAAACGCGGCCTGTTCGCGGAATCTGATGAGGTTAATCGGACGGGTTAACCGAAACGACACGTAGAATCGTCGGGCTGGTAATAGGGTGTTCCGTTGCGTCTTTAGAGACGATGCCCTCTCTTGATCGTTGCATCGATCAAAGCGCGTTTATTCCGGCGAATGAATCGGTCGTTCAACGGCGAAGTTGCCAACCCTGCTCGAACCGACGGTTTCAGATTTTTTCGGTCGCGAACCGACCGCGGGTCTTTGCTTTCCTAGCTTGATGCTCGAGATGCGTTTCGTCGTCCAATAATTTTCGTACGTCGAACGCGAGGTAACAATGTTATCAATCCTCTCTCTGTTCTCTTCGCGATTTACCACTGAGAGATTTAGGTGTATTTCTAAATCATATACATTCTTATAGAGTTTATTTCAGAGATGGTGGTAATTACAAATTCTATAATTCGCGCGGAGTTTAAAAGTCGTATAAAAATATATAGTTTAAGTTGGAAAATCCTTGGTCGACCCGAAGCAACTCGAAAAATTCGAACGCTCGACTCGGCTCGAAAGATCGTTCGTATTTCTAAATTATATAAATTTTTATAGAGTTTATTTCAGAAATGGAGATAATTAAAAATTCTATAATTCGCGCGGAGTTTTAAAGTCGTATAAAAATGTACAGTTAAAATTGGAAAATCCTTAGTAGACCCCGAAGCACCTCGAAAAATTCGAACGCTCGACTCGGCTCGAAAGATCGATCGTATTTCTAAATTATATAAATTTGCACAGAGTTTATTTCAGAAATGGAGATAATTAAAAATTCTATAATTCGCGCGGAGTTTTAAAGTCGTATAAAAATGTACAGTTCAAATTGGAAAATCCTCGGTAGACCCGAAGCAACTCGAAAAATTCGAACGCTCGACTCGGCTCGAAAGATCGATCGTATTTCTAAATTACATAAATTTGTACAGAGTTTATTTCAGAAATGGAGATAATTAAAAAGTCTATAATTCGCGCGGAGTTTTAAAGTCATATAAAAATATATAGAGTTCAAATTGGAAAATCCTTGGTCGACCCGAAGCAACTCGAAAAATTCGAACGCTCGACTCGGCTCGAAAGATCGATCGTATTTCTAAATTACATAAATTTGTACAGAGTTTATTTCAGAAATGGAGATAATTAAAAAGTCTATAATTCGCGCGGAGTTTTAAAGTCATATAAAAATATATAGAGTTCAAATTAGAAAATCCTTGGTCGACCCGAAGCAACTCGAAAAATTCGGACGCCCGACTCGGCTCGAAAGATCGATCGTTGCTCGACTCGCGATTCGAGTGCTCGAATAAATCGAGTAGCCGCGCGCAGCTCTGCTGGACGTATTCCCTTTCGATAATCCGGTAACGATCGACGAGACGAGACCGGACGAGACGGGACGGGAGTTTCCCAATGCGAAGTCGGTCGAGCGTGCCGCGCGCGAAAAGATCGCCGGGGATTTTTCGCCTCCGCGATTACACGTTGCGAAAACAATGACTGCTCGGACACATCGGTGCCGGGAGAACAATAATCGGTCGCCGGGCACGGATCGGCGGCCGATCGGCTTTCACTGATATCTCTATTCGGCCGTGCCTTATTCTTCGCCGTTATTACCATACGCTCCGAGCGGAATCACTTTTTCGCCGATGCGAGACGGGTAGCTCGTTACGTTTCGCGTTGTTCCGCCTGTTCCCAAGGCTCGCCTGGCTCCGCTCCGTAACTCACGCATTGTCCGATTCTTTATTGTACAGGCCGGTTCATAATTTCCGCCGCCGATTTTTCGGCCGCAGATAAAAATCCATTTTTACGGCGGCCTGCCCGGCAAAACAAATTTCGTTATTAATGTGCGCTGCCTCGCCTCGCCTCGCCGCGCCGTAAGACTAGCCTCGTTTAGGCTTTTGTTATACACCGTTTCGTAATTTGCCGACGATCTTTATGGCAAAGCAATTTCCGGACACGGATAAGCACGGATTTTTATGCCAGCGTTGAAATATCCTTGTTTCCGCTTTGTTCCGCTTTGCCGCCGTGGACCGAGTCATTCTTCCTCGTGGAAACGAATTTTGGTTTCGCATTCAAGCGTGGCAAATTTCTTTCTTTTTGAACTCACTTCTTTCGAACTGAATTTTATTGTACCCTTTCGTTCGTACGTTGCGTGTCGCGTGCTCAGGTTCGAGCCGACCCTGGTAGCTACGAGCGGTTTCGAACTTTCGAAGTTACATTAGTCAATGCGCGCGTTCTAGGCGGATGAAGGATTATGATTGAGCGGCTGCTCCTTATTAACGCATTGTTGACCGATCGCGAGAAAGTCGGTGGACCCGATAGGCTCGTTCGCCTGCAAGATGCAACTCTATTTGCTGTCTCGTGTCTCGCGGGGAACCTGCAAACCTCGCGTCTTCGCTCAATTATTCTAGATTCGCCGCTGGTCGGAGCTGCTCGCGGCAAAGCCTAATCAATTAACGACACGTTATTCATCGAATCGTCGACATGGAAACGAGTTTGACGAATCTCGATACCCTAGTCAACGATTAGTATCGCTCGTACACGTATAACTATATTTAAATGTAATTATATTTTCAGTTGAAGCGAAGCTGAAACGGAACAATTTCCCTCTTCGTCAAAATCTGCAGCTATAAATAACTATGAAACGAAAGAAACGAGGAAGGACGTGTCAAAATACCGCGGAACGAGCCGACGAAAACGAAGAGGCCGCGGTAACCCGGCAAGTTCGTCGCCAATTTATTTTTCACCAATCGTCGAACGGTTCGCACTTTCGCTTTCCCATCGCGCGAGCGCGCGCGTCGCTCGTTGCACGCGAAATCGTTGCGAAAGCTTCGGAGAAAGGTTCCGAGAAGCCCGGCGAATTTCGTCGGCCGACAAAAGATACTTCCCCGTTAACGCGGGCCGGCAGATACGTATTATAGTTCGGCGACTTTGAGGGTGGCAGTTTAATTTCGCGCGGCGGCTGTAAAACCGTGCCGGCTTGTATTGCAGCCGAGCCCCCCCGAACGAGAAAAGGTCATCGCGGGGATACATCTTGGCAACGGGAATGTCGGGCCTGGTAGTAGTAACCGGCCGCTCGCTAACCTGGCACTTCCATTCTGCTCGGTGCACGGTGCACGGTGCTCAAATCGCGGGACTCCGACGAGGGTTGATCGGCGACACGGTGGCTTCCCGCCGTCGCGCGATGATTGCACCACCGCCGCCGAAAGGGAACTCGTTCCAACGACTCGGCGACCTTTACCCTCGCCGACGCTTTCGGAACAACCGAACGGATCCTTCTCGAACGCTGCTGAAAAATATACGAGGTTTCCTCGGAGCGTTGCGAGCCTTTGGAAGGCGCGCGATTTCTCGGATCAACCGGAGAGAACTTTTTTTTTCTGTTTAGCGAGAACGTTCTCCGTGGCTTCGTTAACGAGCTGTGCAATTCATATATACAGGGTGTCCCGAAAATGTCTCGCAATCCGAAAGTAGGGGATTCCTGAGGTGATTCGAAGCAACTTTTTCCTTAGCGAAAATGCAATCCGCGGCTTCGTTTACGAGTTATTAACGAAAAACAGTGACCAATCAGAGGCGAGATCATTTGACGCGAGACGGCCGAGCCAATGAGCGGAACCGGGCTCCGTGCACTCGTTGGCTGGGCCGCCGCGCGCCAGTCGAGCTCGCCTTTTATTGGTCAGTGTTTTTCGTTAATAACTCGTAAACGAAGCCACGGAGAAAATTTTCACAAAGGAAAAAGTTGCTTCGAATGAACTCGGGAACCTCCCATTTCCGAATTGCGAGACATTGTAATATATATATGAATACCATAATATATGAATAATAATATAATTCGACCGAAAATGAAACTGCGCGAACACGAATCGACTGAAAGAATTTAACTCGACGAGTTTGATAAAAAGAAAATAGAGATCTCGCAAAGTCCCGCGACATCTTCGAGAGGGGTTTCGTGTTCCGCTTCGTCGCGTGTTTCGTTTCTGTCGGGGACGCGGAAAATCCGCTGTCCGGCGATAAATCGTTCGTCGATCGTTATCGAGCAATCGCGTCCGGTGCTGGCCGCATAATCTCTCGAATTAGGGGCACGGAGGACCGTGCGCGAGGATCGGATCGATGACGAGGGAAAGAGCTCGATCTCTCGGAAGGCGTTCACGGTAGGCAATCGCTTAGAAATCCGCCGGAACATGACCACGCCAACAATGGGACATTGTACGCTAATGTCGCGCGCGGACATAATTACGCCCGAGATATCGAGATATCCGTAGTCCGTGCGTGGGTGAAAATCGTGTCATTAGTCAGTCGGTACAGCAACGCCATTAGACACGGTCCGTTAATTGCAGAAACCGACACGGGCTTTGACAGTGTCCGCGGATGATCCAGTTGGATTACTCGGATCCTCGCGGATATACCTGGATCGCGAAGATTAAGCCGCCTCCCGGTTCATTTCCGCGTCTTATAGATCACGCGGTTTTCTTGCTGCTCGTCGCGTCGCGACTAGCGGGACCGGGGCTCTAATTTACCGTCGGTCACATTACTCCGCGCGTTAACGCCGCTATCTGGATTCTGTCGTCGCGCTCGTTCTTCTTCCTCTATTAACTTCGAATTCTTCGGCTTTGAAGATATGTAGTTCGTCCGATTAATTGTTTTCTCGCGTTACTCTCGCTTATTCCGATGTATGGATTTTTCGCTCGCGTTTCGATCGTTAAAATTGCGATCGAGCTGTACAATGTGTCCAAATTGCCGTTCTTGGTCCGCCATTAATTTCCACGCCGATCTAATGAAACATCAGCGCAGAGATCGCAATTTTTCTGTTTCGCGTCGGGAGAAGAGAAAATCGGCAACTTTGTCGCGAAATTAATTTGGCGCGGAAAATCACGAATAATCAATAATCGCGGATAATCACGCGAAATTAATAATGCGCGAAACGCCTCCAATTTTTGTAATGAAATTTCTGTGAAAATGTTTCTACGAGAATCGCAAAAATTGAGAATAATGTAACAACGATCTCGATCGGCTTTTATATGGGAAGTGCACCGACATAAGTTGCGAACTAACGAGGTACCACCTCCGCGATCCTTTACAAAAAAAATCCCCAGTCGCGCCGTCGAATGGAATAAACCGCGGGACGCCGAGCGGATCGTCGTTCGTCACGCGATCGAGGAAAATTCATCTCCCGCGGCTCGTCGGCTTTCCCGGCAGCCATCTTAATTTCCCGCGGGGCCCGGCGTTATTTATTTACCGGTCGGCTTTCCTTCCCGAGGCTCGGCTCGAACGGTCTAATCCAGTTGGCCGGATGATTCACGGCGACTCGAGATTTCGGCCGAGTTTATGGGGGCTCTCCGGCGCGTCCGGGAATCCGCGGATCTCGGCAGGAAATTAAGTTGGATACGCGAATCGAGGGCCGGCGGTGCGGCTCGTTGGCTCGGCGAATTCTTGGCAGACGACGGGCCGGGCCGGGCCGGGCCGAGCGAACCGAGCGGGCCGGGACGCCCGGTGCCGATGATTCATGGAAATGGGTTAAAAGTTAATGGTTCGGCACAGGCGGGACACGACTCCGCGGAATCCGAGTGATATAACACACGTGCTCGACAATCAGAGCCGAGTTTAAATTTAATCTCCCGGTTCGCCGGCTTTCGAACTTCCATCCGTTTGGAACCGCGCGATCGGTTCCCGCGGCCCGTGATTTATCGCTTATAACGCGCGTTATGCGGCGGATCCATGTCGGAAAAACGTTTGATATCTCAGCGCGAGGACGTATTGTTTCCCGATGAAATATTAACCGATGCTCGCCCGCGACGGAAATTTATCGACGCGGCGAACGTTCGTCTTATTGGAACGCGAACTCGCGTCGGATTCGATGAAACCTCGATGCTTCGAGATTAGCCGGCATTTTCTTCGCGGGCTAATAAATCGTTTAATTGACGCAACCGAGGTTTGTTTTATCCACGCGAATAGCAGGCTGCGTAGACATCTCGGATCTACTACGAGCAATTAATATGCTACATTACGTACGGACGAAGCTGCGCGGAGAAGAAATCAGAATGACTTGAGTAATGATGTTTCTTGGCTTAATTTAAGTAGTCTCGGCTCGTTTATTTATTAACCCTCCGCCGGCAGGGTGTATTTTTACCGACGCCCGGCCCGCGGCCCGAGTCTTTTAAGCCCTGGCCTGATTTTTTTTTATTGTTCCAGGTTTTGAAAAAAATCTGACGAAATTCTGGAATACTTTTTAAAGTTTCTGCCTCGATGTACGATCAACGACTCGGTCTTTTTACGCGGGGGAAGCGTGTCTTCGAAGATGTTCCAAGATAAAAATTTCGTTTGGACACTTGAAGATCCGGATCGATATTCGACGATTCGCGGAGGGTCGATATTCGACGTTGTTTTAACGTTTACCGACCAGAATTCTACGCTCTCTTTACGCTAATTTTCGATATTACTGCCTCGAACTCGTAATTCGCGAATTGTGAGATCTTTTCCAATAAAGTTGGAAGTTTCTCTTCCGAGAAATCCGTAACAGCATCCGATCCGTACCTATAGCGAACCGCATCGAACGGATCCGTTAATAAGCAAGATTTATAAACATTCTATTATTAAATCAATTACACCGGCTGACCGTGGTATCCGTAGTATTTCATCGCGCGGAGCATCGATAGCATAACGGAATCCGCCCATTAGCCGTATTCTTTCGCGAGAAATATGCCGGCGCGAGGAAGTCGGGGCGCTTCATTTGAATGAAAATGCGCGGGAATAATTTTAATCCGGGCCTTGATTTCCATTATTAATATTGAAAAGAGCCGGATAATCTGAACAGTTATGTTTGATTAAGCGCGCGTTCGCACGCGACCGGAGAACGCATCGTCGCGGTTAAATCGACGAAAACGATGCGGCCGAGCAGCAGCGAACAGGGATAAAAAAAGGGGGCCTAGGGAGGCAGGGAGGATGCCATTGAATTTCCTCTGATTTACGTTCGAGATATGAAAAACAGCCGGCGGTAAGTCGTCGCGGTAATTTGCAGGCGAATGTAGGCCAGGCAGACCGTACCAAGATTAGGATAATAAATATGGCCGAGGTGAAATCATCCACCGTCCCGTGGCTGACCTTACCGCCGCTCAGCGCCGCTCTGCGCCGCGCCGTTTCCAGACCACGAAGAAAAGTGGTTCTACACGTTCTCACGATGGCACCCTCCGCGCGTTTTATAGACGCAACCTACATTTTACTCGCGGACGCTCGTCTTTCATCGAGAAAGTCGGCGAACCACGCGAACGAATAAGTTTTTCCTTTAATCATCCGGCGTCCTCCGTTATTAAACATTCGTAATTACGTCCGAAGGTAACGCTGCCCGTCGCCTTATCCATCGGCCAGAGATTTCGTATATTCGCGAGAGCCGACGATCTTCGAGATCTCGACGGATTTTCGAAGACGATTCCAATATTTTACAAGCATTTTTACGCGTTTTCAAGCGACCTTGTACCCGGTGCCGTTTCAACGCGGCTAGCTCGTAATTCCTTTCGACGAATACGAATGAAAATGAAAATAAATTTAACGAATAGAAATGATATAACTGTTGAAATTATTCGAAGAAATAGCACGGACGTATCATCCCAGGACGGATTTATCGCGAAATTCACGTTCGTCGCGACGTCGGATGCCTCGGATAGAGTCGTAACTTCCGAACCGGCATGAATCGATGTAACAGAGCGGATCGAGGCGATCCTCGCCGGAACGATAGGAAAAATTCGAAACGCGAGAACGTTAACGTCACCACCGTCGTTCTCTCTTTTTCTCTCTTTCTCTCTCTCGAAAGAGAAACGACGCGACGCACCGGATCCGCGGATCGGGTTTCGCAGTTAGCGGTCTAGATTTGTGTAAAGATCTGTCAGGTCCGCTAAACGAATGTTCGCCGGCGAAAATTACGGCAATCTAGATTCCGGGCCTGGTAAACGCTGCTTCGAAACCGCTAATTAATTTTCAACACGCTCGCGCGCCTCCGCTCCGGGCCGCGGCGACCGTCGCTAAACCGAGCGGGTTAATCGCCGCGACGACGATTATCTTATCGGTGAATCGCGGCACGCGAGAAAAATATTAACTCGTTGCGAACGCGAAAGCGTTTCTTCGGGGGCGACGGCGATTAAAATTCTGAAATTCTAACGCACGAGCTGGCGCTTCGGTCGGCTCTCGTTGAACGCGGCGGATTCGTCGCGGGGACGAACATCCGAATTTTCGAGTTCGTCCTATTTGATGATCGTCCGCGAACGTAATAATTAATTTTAGACCGGAGCAAGCGCGAATCTTTACGCAAATACCGTTTTTCGCGATACAATTCGGCCGACCGAAAGAGATCTTCGTACCGAAAGATTGACAATTTCGGACAACGATTATTCGACGGAAGAACGAGATACAGTTGAAACCACCCCGGGACGCAAATGCCGAGCGACAGACATAATTCGAAAGACGATCTTCGAACATCCGAATTTTAAAGCTGTGTCTGCTCTCTTATTTTGTCGCGGCGATTCACCGCGTTCGACGTTCACCGAATAAAACGTGGGTATTCCGTGTCTCTCGAAGCGAACGTGGACGGTAAATCGTCGACGCGCGTAATAATCGGCTCGCACGACTGTCATATATCTTTGGAAACCGTAACAGTAACAGTAGCAATGGCACTGCCGATTGATTCAATTGATAACGGTGTTAATGAGCCGGCGTTACCAGAGCCGATTATATAATGGACTATTAAAGTCCGTAATAACATCTATACGTCAAGTCGAGCGACTCTACGTACAATAATGGCGCGCCATTAAATCCGTACACACGCTCCCACGAAAAATAGTACGGTCTACTATTTTTCTTCCGTTGCGAAATGCGCTTATGACACACCGCCGTGAATATTTCTTATTAAAGAGTTACGCCGAGTTACACCGTGCGCGAGTGATGAAAACTTTCGTTATTCGTTGCACAGAATTGCAGTGGGACTTTTTCCGTTGGTAACTCTCGTTGACCTCAAGAATCACCCATTTCCGCATTGCGAGACATTTTCGGGACACCCTGTACGTTTAAATTCCACCTTCGATTTATTAGTCGACGGCTCGCAGAAGTCGAAATTCCAATAAAAAAAGAAATATCGAGCGATCGAAGCATCCCGCGTCGAAAGAGTTTCGACCGCGCCTCCGAGATATCTCTCTCGGTGGTGCAACGGACACCGAAACGGCGTTTAATAAGCGTCGATCCGACGCACGATGACATTTAGCCCCGTGCCCGATGACTACTCGCGGTCTCGAGGCAACCGGCAACGCGTGAGTGACGATGACACGATACCGCGGGGGATACACTTTCCGAGCTGAACTTTTCGAGCGAGATCTAATCTCGGTGTTCCGAGATAGGGCGTAGGTGGCGAGACAGAGAGCCCGGTGGTTGTATTAATACGACCGGCCGATCGTATCGCCGTTTCGACTATGCGTAGGTACGTGCCTATAAATTATATAGGGGCGAGAACGAGCGCGCCGCTTTTAATGACAAAGTTCGTGGAACGAGCAGAACCGGGGGAGTCGGGACACGGTAGATGCCCGATAATCGCGACGGATAAATGATCGGTAATGCGGCTGCGGGCCGATCTATCGATATCTTTCGAATTATGTCTGTCGCTCGGCATTTACGTCCCGGGGTGGTTTCAACTGTATCTCGTTCTTCCGTCGAATAATCGTTGTCCGAAATTGTCGATTTCTCGGTTCGAAGATCATTTTCGGTCGGCCGAATTGTATCGCGAAAAATGGTATTTGCACAAAGATTCTAAAAATTAATTATTACGTTTACAGACGATCATCGAATAGGACGAACTCGATATTTTGCTTAGCTTCCAATGAAATCGTGGTTTCAGATTCTCTTCTGATTAAGTGACGATCCTTCGAACTGTTTCTAATTCGTGTTCGAACGTCGTCGATGGACCCAATTTATGGCAAAATTGGGCAGTCGCGATTTAAAACGATATACAGATCGAAAGAATTAAAAAACGTCGATGTACGATATCAATTTCAAACTCACTCGATTTATCGAATAAAAGAAAAACATGCTATTTTGCTTGCATTTATTGCAATTGGCTCGGACAGTTTTTATTTAGCGTAAAAATCCACGGAATAGTTGTCCTATGAAATAGAATGGACACAGTCACCCCGGTCCAACAAAACTAGCAAAACTCGTCGGAATCCACGAACACCGAACTTTCCCCGACAGGATTCCCGAGTTAATCCCCGCTCGGAGGAGATTATCATCGCTCCTCCGACCGAACGAGAAAAGTTGAAGGGCCCCCTCGGTATCCGAGGAAGGGGCGAGAATCGGTGCAGGGTACGACGTCCGGCCATGCATCATTCTAATTAGATGTCCGCGTAATCCTAGGCAGCGGCACGGTCTACGCCGAATTAGGAAAACAATTAGTGGCGTCTCGGCACTCGGGGCCAGATGCACGGGTCCGTCGGAGGAATTACTGGTCGACGACGCTGCCACGGCTACGGCCACGGCTGCGGCGCGGTGCCCGCTGGGACTGCATTAATCTCTTTCCAGAAGCGGTACATTCAATTGATACTATCTCACGGATCGTGGCAATAAACAACGACATGTTCGCGCAACGGACGCCCGGAAAGAACCTTCGTCCCTCTCGTCCTACATCTTCTTTGTGTTCAACTACCCCTGGCAGAAACTGCCCGATCGAATCTACCGCGTCGATCTGTCGCGGTAATTATTCATCTCGAAAGCATTTTCGATTACACGTATACGTATACACGCGTGAAACTGTTTCTTTCTTGTTGCAATTTCGTTCGGCTTCGTCCGATCGTTTCTACGAATATTCTTCTGAAAATCTGGTCAATTTTTTATGAAATCGGTAATCTCAGATTCTGGCATCTGCTGCTACAGCGGAAGGCGTAATTAATTGTTACGAAACAGAGGACGATCTACAATTGTTCGGCCATTCTAGGCATAGATGCATATTCATGGAATTGCATAATAAATCAATCTGCAGAATAAAGTTTTTATAATCGCAAAGAGAACGCTTCTTGACGCGAATAAAACAGCGGGAACGTCGCACAAATTTCCCACATTTCTGCAAAGTGAACGTTCCCCCGCAAGTATGCTGAAACGTTGCTCGAACGAAAAAATGTAGAATCCAATCGTTGTCGTTAACGTCGAAGGAACGTCGCGGCGCGAAACGGACCGCTCGAAGATGAAAGACGGCGATGGTAGAACGGATCGGTCGGACACAATGGCCGGCGGGCGAACGCTCGATTTCGTCGGAACGCTGGGAAAGTCCTCGATCATTTTCCCCGGTCATTATACAACATAAAACTGAGGGAACACAATGCGCTCGGCGATGGAGAACGGCCGGCGGCGTAACGAATCAAGTTTCATCGACGTGATATCCGGCAGGGATATATTCCGGATATCCGGATACCGATCACCGGGGCCCGCGTTCCTTAAATGTCCTCGAGGTAATCCGAAACTTTGCGATTAGCCGGTCGGGGATGTCTAATCTTTCGGTGTAACCGAAGCATCGGTACTTTCACCACCGTTCCCCGCCTTTCTTCGTTTCTTTTCCGCGACCGTCGAACTGCTCTCCGCGATTCCGCCCTTCTTCGATCGTTGCACCTGCGGAAACGAATCCGCCGTCGCGTCGGTGCAACGCACGCATCGCGAACGATCGACGCGGGAAATCGAACGGGCTTGTCGGCGATCGGGAACGAGCCGCGCGGCCGATCGGTTCCGACGCGGCGCTGACTTTTCGATCGACGAGCGTTTTACCCCTTCGAGCGTAACGAGCATCGGATAATTAAAACGACCCCGACGGACGCGTTTGTGCGAACACGTGGCTTCAACGGGGATTCGTCGGCGATCGGTAGACCGCGATCGACGCGCGTTCATGGCGCGCGTTGACTTTTCGAGCGAAGGAATGCGTGTAGATCGACGAGGTCCCACAGCATTCCTAATTTATTCTCGCAACGAACGATATATTTCGATGGTCGAATGGAAGCTTCGTCGATCTCGGAATTCGAAGTTTAGAAACGATCGCGATTTTAGAAAGACAGCCGACTTCTGCGATGACACGTTAACCTAGTACCGTCTTTCTCGAAGCCAGGTGTGACTTCATTCGCTACCGTTCCAATTGTGGTTCGCAGAGAAATCGATTCCGCGTACAATGCGCAGCGCATATTCTTCTTGTTAGGGGTATTTATAATCCCGAGTTGCAGCGAAATCAAAGTCGGCGTGAAAGCAATCGCTGCGCACGCCGGTCGAACAAATTTTCCCTGCATCTCTCTTCCTTCGATTCGTTGCGGGATCTTTGTATTTACGTTCGATCTTCGGACGTATCTCCTCGAATCTACGACTGAAAGCAACTTTTATACGCGTTAAAGTAACCTTAGAATCGGCTCGATCGCTTATTAAAATTATCGTTTAACTTCGAATATCTGGTAACTGGCTTGGCGAACGCCTGTGTCGCGTAAAGATCCCACTGTCCAATAAGCATCTTTCCCGAACACGGCACCACGGAAAACGAATTAACATAAACATCGACAAAGTACATTCCAGCGTTCGCGTTAACCAACAAACTTTCTACCCAAGCGACGACTTCGTAAACTCCTTGACGCGCGAGGGACTTCTTTTTCCCGTTGACACAGGTTTTCGTAAAAGAACTTATGAAAATCAGAGTTTACATAAACCGTCGCGCGGCCCGCTCGCGTGTCGGCGAACCCTGGGCTTCCCCGAGCGATAATATAATTACAATTCTCGCTTTTCGTGCCGGCAGCGTTGGCTCCGCCGGAGGACGAGGAAAAAAAGGCGTTCGGTAACCACGCGTAATTTTTACCGGGGCTCTAATTGACCATCATTGGCACCGGCTAAGAGTCGGCTGGTTTTTACGCGTTTCCGTTCGCGGGCTTCGGGCGGTTCGGAGCGGATCGGAGCGTGTTAGGCGCCGCACCGCGTCGCGCCGGGTGCCGGGACCTCCGCGGCTCCGCTCGGCTCCTAATTCCGCAACGCTAAGGCGCTCCTCAATTAACGTCACGGCGCTAACTTTCACCGCAAGGCACAGCCGCTTCGGTTACGCCCCATTATCTCGTTGCTCGTGTTGCACGCGTGCCTAACTGCCTCCCGATACGCTGCGTGCGTGCCTGCGTGCGGGTCCGCGCGCGTGAAAAGGCGCCTCGAGGCGCTACCGATCGGCTTCCGATCTCACGTGGAAATATTTCTGTCGCGGAAACCGGCCGAGTTCTAAGAAATTCGCGACGATGTTCTACGATCTTCCGTCTATGGTCGAGCGAACGATCGAGAAGCGGCGTCGATCTCATATACACGGTGTCCCAAAAATGTCTCGAAATGCAGAAATAGGGCGAATCTTAAGATCATTCGAAGTAACTTTTTCCTTAGCAAAAATGCAATCCGCGGCTTCGTTTACGAGTTATCGACGAAAAACGGTGACCAATGAGAGACCAGCTCTGCCGGCAAGAGGCGGGCCAGCCAACGAAGCCCGGTTCCGCTGATTGGTCACTGTTTTTCGTCGATAACTCGCAAACGAAGCCGCGGATTGCATTTTCGCTAAGGAAAAAGTTACTTCAAATGATCTCTTTTATATATTAATTAAGTCATGTTTTACTTATTCGCACGAGCATGATTTCTATAACGATTGTATGAAGCACGAGAGACTTGCTTGCTCGTCGAGCGTTGAAGTCTCCGAGTATTCGCTATAATCAGAGCCCTGTTAGTTAGTCCCCAAGAAACAGCTATTTACTTCTTGATTATTTTCTAGCACATTGGCGCATCTTCTTTGTTCGCATTAACCAGCTGCGCACCAATCGCAATCGTATATCTAGTTTATAAAAATATTTCACCGCACAGTTTGTATCAAATTCATTTCAGCGTCTTTTTATCACAAGCAATTCGACTTTGTACGCTATTCTCTTAATCGATGATTCAATAAAAATAAAAAAGAAGTCATACAAATTCTAGGCGAAGGTCTCGCTTCATAAAATCGACGAAAATTGAGAAAACCGTAGCTAATATATTCTAGTTAATATTTTCTCGCTAATTGTCCCAGCGATCAACGTTTCGATAGTTCTCTAAAGAGATTAGCCGGAATCGCAATTTTCTCTTCTCGCGTTCGACATAAATTAAACAACTTTACCTTTATCGTCAGGTTGATACTATAATCGAGTTTCAGCGAAATATTGTCAGGAAATCCGATTGTTTAGCGAAACCAAAAAATTCGTGTCTCTATCGATACTGGGTGCTGGGTGATCGAGTACGTCCAGGTACCTTTTAGCATCGCGTGGAAAGTTTCGAGAGAAATCCCATCGGCGGTGTTCCGGGAAACCGTAAATAGAGATTAGCCGGGCAAGAAGCGATGCTCTTAAGAGGAGATTACGCAGCCTTGGTCTACCAATACGAGCGCGACGGGACGCGACGCGACGAGAGATTTGCCCTGGCGCGCGGGATGCTTTTTGGCTGTTGCTTGACAGCCACCATAAATTGGCACTTTCACGGTAATGAACCCGCACCCGGAACAGGAACAAGAACGAACCGAACCGAACCGTTCCCGGGAGCGCGCGGCGGATCTACGGCGTTTGTCAAGTCGGGAGAGCTCGGCCCGACGTTCGGTGATAACGCGTTACAATCGGCCGCGAAAGGAATTCTCTTCGTGCGGCCCGATAAAAATCCTGTTCTCCTTTCGAGGCCGTGGTCGCGTTTTAATGCGGCGGGGCAAGGCGGCGGGGCGCACCGGTTTCAACCCCGTTCCGTCTCGTCGATGCGACTCGACCGTGCGCGATTCGAGAGCTCGATGATTGAACGCGACGCGACGCGAGGATCCCGAGATCCCGATCCCGGCAACACGTGGACAGATCAGCGGTGCACGCGTCCGTCGCACCGATGGCCAAATCGTATTTTCAACAGCTGTTGTCTCGAATCTCGATATTGTATTATTTTCAATTTGTTGATTATTTGCTTGCAAATAATTAAAGGCAGAGTTTTAGGTAGAAGTATATTTATTGAACACACGGAAACACAAGATCTAATATACAGGCTTGCTCGTAAGAGCTTAGAGACAACGAGTGTACTCGTAAGCTGCTCACAGACGACTGATTAAAAAACCGCGGAAGACACGCAAACTGTAGTTTGGAAAATCCTTAGTGGTCATAAATAACCAATACGCTCTCACAACGCGTGTAACGGACTTTCGAGTCAAAATTTGCTCGACTCGAGTCGACGCGCGTTTAGCGCTCACGTGCCCTGCAGATGAGCCGCAAGGGCCGTCTTACCTGAAAAACGGACAAGGCCGTAAAACATACAAAGTAACCATTTTCAATAGCATCGAAAATGCCAGACATTTACACAATTGTTTGTTCGCATATTTCATTGATCTCAATTTTTTTATATCGTTACATTTAAGTAAGAATTCCACGCTAATGAACTTTTTAAGCGACCTCCTGCGAAACCGACGAAAGAGAGCACGTTATCGATCGAATAACGCGAAAAGGAATTTTCGTCGCAGATTCGGAAATGATCTCCGAAGATCGATAATTACGGGCCTTCGAGCGACGATATCGGACGGATCGAGGCAGCGAGAAATTTTCTAAAAGCTCGCCGGGGATACTTATCGATTAGCGCGAAGAACGTGGAATTAATAACGAATCCGCTTGTCTGATCTGCTATCTGGAATCGACACGCTTCGTTTGACCTTTTTCTCTCCCGAGTCGAGCGGCCCGACAATCTCGAATTAATATATTCAACCTGTCGATCCGGCCTATCTGTTCGCTTCGGAGGATCGTAGAATTTTGGTCCCCGTGTTAGGCGATAAGCTTCTGCGGCCGCTGTCGTTGCTTCTCTTTTGCCTCTCGTAGCGGCCTGCGATAGGTGTTAATGTCCTGGGAGACAACTTTTTCTTCGGACATCGATGATGGATCGAGACGTATACTTGCGGAGAAATAATGGGATGTTTCTCGTTCTCGTTGCTTCCGATAATGAATATGCATCGACGTCGTCGTATGGTACCTCGGCGAGTTTTAATTGCCCAGAAAATATTGTCTCCTCGACCGTGCATCGTTCGAAGACCGTTCAGATTTGTCGTAATTATAACGCTGGTTCGAGCATTTCGTTTCTTAAATTCTTTTAAATGTCGCGGTTTAATGTTCCTTACGCCAAATATGTAATCGAATGTTCCTAAGACTAAATATGCAATCAAATCTTTCTATCGAATACCGAATATCTAATTTTCTACGAACATTAATTTTGAAGAAGATCGAGAAGAAAGTAGATACTCTCTTCCGTGCATTTACAAGAATATCGAATTCGTAAAATGTAACAAAAGCTTTTGTATTAACGAGAACCGATAGCATCGTTCTCTTCTGTCCGCGCTCCGAGAAATATCGCAGTCGAAGGAAATCAATTTGTTCTTGCCGATCGACACGAACCGAGCAGCGTAAAATTGAATTTGCATAAAGATCCGCGGCGTAGTCGTCGGAAACACAATGTTACAAGTAACACGGAGAACCGAAGGAGGAGGAAAGCCGTCCCCTCCCTCTATCACGATTTATTTGAGAGCGTTGCCAATACTACATGCACCCTTGTCGCGAACACTCGCTCCGAACCGTGGACTTTCACATTCTGCCAGTGCCGCGCACGAAGCCCATAAATTCTTATTAGCGATTAGCCCATCCGAAATGTAATAACGATTCCCCGGCGTGCCACTGGATGTATCATTAGCCGATGATAGACGACGCGTTGCGCAATTAACAATTACCGGCGCATGCTGGAGCCCCGGAACGAGCCTCCCCGGGGTAATGCAAATTAAAGGATTAAGCCGGCGAACGGGAACGCCGAATCCCATAATGAAAAGCTCCCGATTCACCTATTCGCGTCATCGGGGATCGTAATTGACGGACGCGCCGTGACGCGACGTCGCCGCGGCGATCGCATCGCCAGACACTTTCTACTTCTACAAATTGAATTTTAGTGGCTCGGCCGTGCATCCAGCGATTTCACAAAGCAGAACGCAAGATTTCTTGTATGCAGACGATTCATCCGCGAGCCAGTTACTTAGCGTCTGCTATATACTACTGTGATCAAAAAGTAAGGTGAAATTGTCATTTAAAACTTCCGGGCATTAGGAAGGCAGGTAATTTTTTTTTCCTAGGTTGGTAGGACTGTCTGTAACATTTGCCAAGTGTCTGTTTGTCAAAAGGTTTAATTATCTCCGAGTTACACGTGTTTTTGTAAACGACCAAAAGTGAATTTTTCGATTTTTACAATGGGTGATTTTGTTGAGCAAAGAACTTGCATCAAATTTTGTTTGCGGAACGAATATTCTTGTGCGGACACGTTGAAAATGTTACGGAAGGCCTTTGGTGATCAAACTATGGCACAAAAAAACGTTTATAAGTGGTACAACAAGTTCAAAGCGGGCCGAGAACGCGTTGAAGACGAACCGCGCTCTGGACGACCATCAACGTCTACCGACGAGGGCCACGTCCAAAAAAATCGAAGATTTGGTGCTTGAAAATCGTCGACTGACAATGAGAGACCTCGCTGACAGTGTTGGAATATCATTTGGCTCAGTCCAAACCATTTTGAAGGATGATTTGTGTCTCAAACGCGTCAAGTCTCGATTGGTGCCATGTCATACTGCATTGGTTCTTCGCGACTTTTTTGCCAAAAACTCGACTCATATCGTTCCGCAACCACCGTATTCGCCTGATTTGGCTCCGTGCGACTTCTGGTTATTCAGCAAACTCAAAAAGCCAATGCGGGGACGCCGTTTTGACACGATTGAGGAGATAAAAACCGAATCGAAGAAGGTCTTGAAGGCTATACCGGAAAAAGACTATTCCGACTGTTTCGAGGACTGAAAAAAGCGTTGGAAACAGTGCGTTTTATCGGACGGGGATTACTTTGAAGGGGATGAAATTGATTTGGAAGAATAAACAAAGAATTTACATTTTATAAACAAATTCACCTTACTTTTTGATCACAGTAGTATATTATTTCCAACAAGCTGCGCTCGTTCCGTTTGTTTCGCTCTCACAAAATTATTCGTTTCATCCTTCCGGTGTTTCGGGTCCACGCGACTCGTTAGACGCGTACGCAACTTTCTTAATTATTAGGGGGGCCGGAAAGTAATGTCGTTTCTGCGCATATTTATCTGTTTGAATTGAATGTAAACAAACGACATAACTTCCCGGTCCCCCTAATACTTTCTCGACAACTTTCTTGATAAGCGCGAAAACAACGAATCGTTTCGACGAATCGTTGAAACTTATTAAAAAGAACGAAATTTTACCCGGTTCCATGCCCGTGGAATCGGCGCAGAAAATGTTGATCTCGCAGGAAATTCGGCATTTTTATGGCGATCGTGCCACGAAAATAACACCGTTAAGAAGATTGTACCGTGAGCGAGCAGTCCGGCATTCCTTCCGGTACCCAGCCCTGCCGTAAAGACCCCCTCTCGGAGCCCGGAATTAATTAAATTACTCCATTAAACATACATCCTTAATGACGCAATAAACTTGCACATGATCGGCCTTATTCGATATTCTTGTCTGCAGCGTTTTCCTCGTCGTTTCGAAAGACAGGCGACGGAGCAGGTCCACTAGGTCGCGATCAATTCGCATCAAAGACGCATAATTACTAGCCGCGCGGGGCCCCGATTGCGTTACACTCGTCATCAAAGGCGCCGTCGCGAACAACAAATCCGCGCTTTCGTAATCGCAACGCCCACTTTTCATCCCCTTCCCCCGCTCGATTTTTCCATAGGTCGTTCAACGCGCGATGCATTTAGATCGAACGTTTAACATTGTAAACAGACAGCGTGTCACGCGCGACACTCTCGATTGGAGGAGCGTGATTTCTTTCATATCGATCTACGCGATAATTTTAGGTTGCCGCGACGTGGAGCGATAGCCGTTCGATCAGCATTTACGTTTTTTTTACGAGATCCAACGTATTCGAAGCGCGTGTTAAGATCGCCACCGCCGATTCGCTCGTTGCAGAGATATTTCGATCGTTTCTCCATTTATTTCGCTGCGATTTATACGAATTTGTACGAATCGGACGGAACAACGCGCGACTAAAATCGCTCGTTGTTTAATTTCATCGTTTTTCGGACATCTTCTGGCGACAAATAGCCCAGAGTGGACCGTTCCCATGACACCGTGCGAGCGAAAGGGAAACTTTGAGTCCAGTTCTCGGTTTCGTTCGCGCTTGCACAACGAAACGGCCGCTGGAACCTGTACCTACTCCTGTTCGATCGCGGCACGCTATTTTAATTAACAATTACCGCAACCTGTAATTACCGCCGTCACGCGTATACATATATATCTATTCGGCGTCCCCCACCGACTCGATCAGGCGCCTCGCATACGCTTATCGCACGCAACGCGTGTCGAACGTCGATATCGAACGGTCCGTCGCAGCCGCCGAAAGACGAGAGAATCGTTTCCTATCGATTAGAGGGCCTCTCCTCGAAGATTCGATCGCGACCGCGACCACGACCGCGATTGCGACCGCGACGCGGCGGCGAATCGAAACTCGGCCGGGCCCCCTTCGTGGATCATCGATCACTTCCGATCGATTAAACCGTTGTAACCGAAAGTCACCGGGCAGGACGAGCAGACCGAGGCTCGGGGAACGGGAAGGGGAATCGAATCGCTCGATAGCTCGATATCTCAATGCGTCCGATGCAAAATGTCGTTCTTTAACGCACCGCTGGAGCGAAAAGACGTCCCGAACCCCGAAACGACTGCTTATCACGAGTTCCCCGAGCACCTTGGATCACCTCCGATCACCGGGGCCCCCTTCCTCTCCGTTCCCCTGTCCGCGATCTTCGCCGACCGTGGAATTTCTGCGGAAAAGGTCCACTCCCCGGGGAGGATCAAAAGCGTAAAAGCAGAGCGAACGCGGCACGGCGCGGCGCGGCGCGGCGTTTCTCTCCACGGAAACGGTGTACATAGTGTGATTTTTTGATGGCTGATCAGTGAAAGTTTATAATTGATCGAGCGTGCCAACGTGTCGGAGGGTGGGGGAGATTTTTTTTCGGGCCGGAGATTCGTTTCAGGATGCCGATACGCTCTCGCACGGCTGGAATAAGGGAAACGAGGACGGAACCGTCGTATTTTCGGACGTTTCTTGTTAGAGAACTGGGAAGGCGACCGCGAATGATTGACAATCCGGATTGCAAACGGCGGGATACTTGTTCGATCGCCGGAGTTTCACTCGAATCATGTTTATTCGCCGTGTTAATGGCGTGCTGTTACTTTTTATCGAAGGTAATACGCACCTTCCGGCGAATATACCTCCTCGGCCTCCTCGCTGACAATCGATTTCGGTTGTGGGAAACGTGAGCCGGAATCGGAGATAAGGGGACACGGCCCGGGTCGGGTCCGAGCAGAAGCTCGGCCGATTTTATTTTTATCGACGTTCCGAGAGCGTTTGATTTTATCAATTTTATTTTTCGTTTAAAGGAAGAACGCTGTCTCGCCCGGCAACGTTATCTCCGATCTTTACGAGAGCTTTCGAAAATTGCCGGGGACAGAAACGCATTTCTGCGCGACTCATGTTTCGTGTAATTAATGTGGACGATTTTTAGCTTCAAATTCTGCTCTCCATAGATAACGTTGTCTCGAGAGCAACGTGAAGAGACAATTTTCCATAGAAATCGTTTACACGAACGTCGTGAATTTTTCAAGATTCGATGCGCCTATCTTTTAGCGAACACGTTAAAAAATCTTTAAAGGATTCTTCCATTTCGTACTTGATGTGCTAAGATCAATTTTGAAGTTCAACTCGAATCAGTTTAACTCGAATGCTGCACGAATGCTTCCACGGTCTCGTAACAACTGTACACCGACGAGTCGCATTAGAGATCGCTTTCCGATATCGACGTAAATCGTAAAACCGCATAATCTCGAAGTTGCGCAATCGTGGCTCGTTAACGTTTTTCATCGATCGAACGATTGCGAGGCAACCGAAGCGATCATTGTACCGATCGAATCTCTAGATCCGCGCAGCCGTGTCATCGAGGACTTCGATTTCGATTTCGATTCCGATTCCGTTTTCGATTTCGCAAATCGAAACCTCTCGCGAATTGCGAATTCATCGTTTCGCCCGTCCGCCATTAATTTTCGGACAGCGATTCGGTTGTTCGATTAATAGAGAAAGTTGTCTGTCGCGAATATGTGTCGAAAGAAAAGAAAAAAAGAAGGACCCGGTCGCCGGATCCGTTGTTTATAAGCTTTCGCGGCGATGAATGGTCCTATTCAGGCTCTCGAGTCCGTTCGTCACAGAGGATAATAAACCCTTGATGGCCGACGGCCGCCGTAGAAAGAGAAAACCGTCGTCCCTCTTCGGCCGACGCGATTAATCGATCAGCGATTTCGTTAATTGCGACAGTATTGTGTTTCCTGTAATTACTTTCACCGCGTCGGGTCGCGTCGCTCCGCGTCCCGTCGCTGTCCGAGACGCGAACGAATTAAAATTCCTCGACGTAATTATTTAATTTGCTCGAGGAAAGAGCGCTCGTTACGGTTTTTAGCCGCGAACCATAACAGCGGGCCCGACGGGCGCGCGCGTCTAATCGGCGGTGCGCGGTTTCGAACACTTTTTCGAACATGTTTTCGTTTCCAGGAACGTTTCTAAAAATCCACCCTCGACAGCTTCTCGCCGACTTGATCGAGGGAGCAACGGGTCTTCCGTTTTCTTGCCCGATTCGCTGTAGGCTTTAGGGAAGCCCGAAACAAGTTTTGCCACGCAGACGAAGATTTTTTGAATCGAATTAAAAATTTGACGATCACCTAGCCTGGAACCTAGCGAATTATAGAGCTGATGGAGAAGCAACTCGACACTAGGAGAAATACGAATAGCCATTTGAACGATTCGAGCAAACGGAGATACAAAGAAATCGAGCAACAACCGCGCTGCCCGAACGAGGAACTCGAACAACGCCACCGCGTTACACCGAAGACCAAGTAGCAAAAAGACACTCGGAGCTCCGAGTGTCCAACGGCAACAATTATTACGGTTCATTAGTCGTCACGAGCATATACAAATTACGCTAATAAATACCGAAGTTTATGCAAGAGATCGTGCGAACGGCGAGGACCGGTCGCGAACGGGCCCGCAACTATTGCCGCTAAATTACATCGCGAGTAGGAGAGAAAGGTAATTACCGCCACGGATGATTTCTATTATGCTATTCCGCGATTATCTAAATCTATTTAACGGGAGGCCGGAGTGGCCGGCGAAACGTAAACAGAAACGAGCCGCAGCATCCGATTCGAGGCGGAGACGGAGACGCGGACTCTGGCTCGCGGCCAGGCCGGCTCGCATGCCGAAGCGCCGAAAATCACGGTTCACGTTCCATTACCGTTCCATTAGCGAAATTTGCGAGCGGTCCCGCGACGTAACGCGGCATTCCCGAGCGTGGACACCGGCGGGACGCCGCGCAGATTTAGGAGAATCGAGTGCGAGCAGTCCGAGAAGTCCGCGTAAATTGCGGCCAGGTTATCGGGGATCCGCGAAACGGCTGACGAGACGCGTACAGCGAACTCGTAAAAATCCGAAACAATGTCCGACGCGACAAAATGGCGAGTCGCGACGCCGCGGTGGAGCGCGCCGGATCCGAGAGTCCCGTGCAACAATGAGTTCGCGATTTTATTGCGCGTTTCTCACGCGAAATCGCGGGAACAATGGGTTCGACGGTTTATCGCGATCGCGCACAATCTGGCAAGCGCGGCATTACCTCAAACTTAGTGGATCGTGCAACTTCGCGCGGCTCTCTTTTTCGGATATATTTGGGGACACTGGAATTAACTCTGCCTTAAGTGCGCTAATTTTATTGCCGTGATAAAGATCGCCGGCGCGGGCGGTATGCGTTACTCGATTATAGTAACGCGGTCTCGTTGTTTCAAATTCCGAACAATACGGTAAATATAACTGCCCGCGCGACGACTGCTTTATCCCGTGTATTTTCGTTGGGAACGGGCGCGACATAGAAAATTGGTTTTCGCGCAGAGAATTCGCGCGGAGTCGCGCGTATCCAGAAATCGCGTCAACGAGCACGGTCGATCGAATAAACAAAATGTTTTGCCGTGGATAAAATCTAGCGATCGGCGCGTCGACTAGTTTTAACATTTCTACCGCGGAATTGTCGCGAAACTGACGGGACAGAACGGAACACGGAGCGTGGCAGTCACGTTTTTCGTATCTAACCTTGAGACAGATACGAGCGAACCACTTTTATCGGGCAGAAGTGGTTTCACCGCGAAACTAAGGGCAAACAAGTTTTTATCGGGCCGCATATCTTAATCGGTCGCGATCTACTAGTCGCGATTAAATGCGAGACGGGAGAGCTATAATCTGGAAATCCACATTTACAATTAGTAAAATCATTTTTTCAACGTGTCGAAGAAAAGCTCGCTGAACCGATCGAAAATTTTCGTCGACGTGGAATAGCCTGCGGGCACGGATCGAAGCGAGGTTACTCGATCGCGAGTTGCTGGAAGAGACGTGGGTGAGGTACGTTGCAATGGCGGTAGCGTGGCGTTTCCACGACGCGAAGGGAATATTAAAAAAAAAGTAACAAGGATAGATGATCCGATGTACAGATAGATAGAGAGGGAGAGAGAGAGACGGAGAGAGGGAGAGAAAGAGAGAGGGAGAAAGAGAGAGGCGAGATAACTGGCGCCAGTGCTAATAATTTCATGGTAGCCGTTGCGAAGGCATGCGCGCGCGGTCTCCTAATCGCTTCTATCGTTTAATCGCTCGAACGTACGATCGGCGGACACAAGTATACGGTTGCGAACACCAGGAAACGTGTCGCAAAAACCGGCGTCACGACGGATTTGCCCGCGAGACCGAATCCCGCGCTTCGGTTCCCTTTACCTCGCAACTTATTGTTCGCTGCGAGCGAAATTCCATAAGCTGGCTCTACCTTTTCCTTCGAATTTGAAAATAACAAAACGGTTCTTTCCGTCTCCAAAGGGAAATATTCGAGGAACCTGTCTTTTGTCTCGCTTCTGTCGTACATACGGCAGTCGAACGTATTTGCGACACCGACCGTGAAATTAGAACGTGACAGATTTACGACAGACAAAACATTGAGAGCATTTAAAACTACCGTTATATTTATCTCGCAACTTGTTAAAATTAATAGAAGAAAAAGATTGTAAATATTTCGCGATCGGCGCAGGAAATTTCTATTTCGCGCGAAGACCCGCGGTTCGCCGATGACAGAATGCGTTGTCAAATTTGCGCGGAAGAATATTTCTGGCATCGACCGTTTACCCCGCGCGTAAGAAACAAATGCTCTGGAAACACGATTCGTTCTTCTGGAAATAATTGAACAATGCGCTGTACCCGCGGAACCAGATTTCACGGCGCAGGAAAAATCGAGCGGATAATCGAAGAGGCGAAACGAGGGACGCCGGATAGCGGGGTCATTATGGAGGTGCCTAAGGGCAACGAATACGTCCGTGTTTATCCCATCCGTGGAGATAGCTACGCCAATGGGCCGCTCGTATTTTCCATCGTCGCGATCCCGTGCCTCTGGTGCTTGTGCCGGTGCTCGTGCTTGTGCCGGTGCTGGTGCTGGTGGATACGATGTGTCCACGTGTACCTTGTACTTAGGTTGTTAGAAAAGACGTAGCACTCGTTGAGTGGCAAGAGCAATGGTAACAGAAGCAAGACGACCGACCATACACCGTGGCCAGTCTCTCTTGTACGCGGTTCCGTTTAAATTCTTGCTCCGCGCCGCGTGTCGTCGCCGCGCCGCGCCGCGCCGGTGATTGCGCCTTAATGCCTATCCTTTCAGACGCGATCTGTAACCGGCAATCTGGGCGAACAATGTCCCCCTAAATTAACCATCCTCTCGTTTTCGGCCGATCCCCTTCCCCCGATTCCGTTCGATGGCGCGAACGCTCTTCGATCCATCGATCGTTTCTCGATCTCTCGTTCGTCGCGCCTACGCGAGGTCGAAAAATGCCGTCGCGAAGTACGTACGCGGTCGGTGGATCGGATTTTGCGAGCGAACTCTGTTCAGCGTGCTCGTCGCGAGTCGATTGTCAATTTTTTCAAAGCCGGTATGCTTTATCGTGGCGAAGCGAATATTCGTGAGCGAAACGATGAACGGCGCTCGATCGATATTGTTAAGCGAATCTCGTCGGAAATACGCGCCGCGCGCGAACGGCGACTGTGACGAAACTGGTCGAGAAATGTCTAAGAATTTCTAATTGCGACGACAAGCACGCGGACTCGAGGGAGTCGAGAGAAATTACAATGGTCGACGGCTCGAGTCGCGCGCGCGAACGTGTACGCGTATAACGTGCGCGCAGAATAACAGCTCGTGGTCGGGCGGCCACCGAACAGGCGGCTCGATATTATTCAATATCTCGCGCGTTAAAAGGGGCTACATCAAAATCGTAAACGCGGCTCAATAAAAAGACAGGTGGCAATTAAAACGGCGGGTCGATTGCGGCCGGCGGTAGCCGGCGTGTTAAGAGTTTCGCGCGGCGCGATTGATTTATCGCCGGCCGCCGGTAACAAGGATATTACGCGAAGCTCTCGCATGAATCACGGAACCGAATCAGAAAAAAACGCGAAGGAGGGCATGAGTCAATTACTGCTCGGTCCAATTTCAGGCAGCCGTTCGTTAAATCGGCCCGATGAACAATAAAATCAATCGTTAACCCGAAAGAAAGGTGGACGAACGTAAAGGAGTGCACGACGCTCGTACACTACCGTCCAGAAGTATTTCGACACTTGCTGTACCCGCCGCCGGGGCACCCGAGCCGAAGCCTCTCCTTGGCTCGACGTTACAGCGGCGCAAACTCGTGCCAGTGAAACTGTGCGCTTTCGAATGCAACTTGTTTTCTCGTTGCGCGTCTTCAAATTTCACTTTTTGCCATTCGTAGCCTCGTTAGGACACTTTTTACGCGGCCGTTGTTCGAACGACTAATTGGATTTATCGTTCCAACAACGGAAGGGCGACGTCCGACGTTCGGATCGGTTCTGTCTCCGTAGAGTTTTCGCGGCTTTCAATCGTCTAATCGAGACGAATATGCGTCGTTTCGAGACTTTAAAGCAAATTTTCGCTGTTGAAAATAATACATCGACGTCCTCGGATCCTCTCAAATTCTTCGCTGTTTTAAACCGCGCCGTCTCGTTTCAGCCGCAGGTACGTGAGATCGTACACGGGCAGCGCGCACCCAATGACCGTAAAGTTGGAACAGCATTAAAACGCAACGAGAACATCGTCTTTTAAGCTTCGAGAAATAAAGTATTTTCTTCGTTACGAAGCCGATGCGACGCGACTTTTATACGTCGCGAGGCGGTTTCGCTCCAAATCTCTCCGCACCCTGAATAATCATTTTTTCCGTAAACGCCGTCTTGAGGATTTTTACGTTGGCGCTTTTATCGATCCGATCGGGGGGACCCGATCGCGTCCGAATAACTTCTGGAGGGCAGTGTATGCGATTCGTGGCCGCAGAATCGTCAACGGTAATTACCATATTTTTTGCGAGTGTCCGCGGGAGCCGGTTCGCCCGTTCGCCGGGATAAAAAGAAATCACGGTAATTAAATTACCGAACAAAACATCCGTATCCCCTGAGAAAGAGCGCAAATCGAGTTCGGATGGACGATGTCACGCGACGCGATGCGACGCGACGCGACTCGCCGCGTCGGTTGCCAATAAAATCACTTTTCGATTCGCCCGATGCTCCGCGCAAACCCGCTGCGAATCGCGATGCCGGTCGACCGGGGACCGATCGCCCCTGAAAAATCGATCGTCGCTTTGGATCTTATTTGCTCGTGTTGTACAGGTTGTCCCAAAAGTTGCTCGAAGCTGGAATTGAGACCGATCTCCGAACGATTCCGCGAGAAATCACCGTATACAGTAATGTCTCCCTAACTGACTGTTGAAGGGGTTATTTGAAATAAAAGGGTGTAGAATGAGACACACACGTAAATAACTATATTTAACCCTTTCGCTACTACGGGCCACTATAGTGGCCCTCCATAAGATGTCACTGAGGTACTACGGGCCACTATAGTGGCCTTTCGTATGATGCCACTGAGGTACTACGGGCCACTATAGTGGCCTTTCATAAGATGCCACTGAGGTACTATGGGCCACTATAGTGGCCTTCCATAAGATGCGATCGAGGTACTACGGGCCACTATAGTGGCCTTTCATAAGATGCCACTGAGGTACTATGGGCCACTATAGTGGCCTTCCATAAGATGCATTATATTGCATAATGTTTTATTTCCTCTCATACTGTAAATTAAAGAGCGCATGCTAAGACGTTATAAATACCCTGGAATACCCTTATTTATAAATACCCTTTGGAGAGAAATTTTTTCGTACGAAAACATTCAAGCAGCTTGGGTTCTCCGCCGCGGTACTCCCGCTGACGATCGGCGTCGCGTAGCGTGCAGTGATGTCGCGGCGCTCCGTTCAGCGGAAGTACCGCGGTGGAGAACCCGCCCGTAGCGAAAGGGTTAAGAAAGAAGTGAAGGAAACACGCGGTGAAGAAGCGCACAGTATGAGAGTACGGAAGTACCTGGCAGGCCTGGGCGACAACGCATGTTTTTATACCTGTGTACTCTCAGGTATATGGAAACCCTGCACTTCAGGATGTGGAGGCTTTCCAAGACTCACAAGAAATTACTTCTTGCTTCAACGCTGACGCTCAAATTGTGCAGAAAAATGGACAATTTGGGAAGAGCCGATACGATTATTCGAGCCTTTTTACAATTTTTGAAAATTCGTAACTATACAAACGAACCGCAAGGCTCGAACAATCGTATCTCCTCTTCCAAAATTGTCCATTTTCGTGCACAATCTGAGCGTCAATTAGGGAGACATTACTGTAGCCACGAGTGACACATCGTCTTTCTATTTCCAACAGGATCGCGTGTAATCGAATCGCCGGATGGGCCGCGATAGTTATCCGTGAATCATCCTCGGTCCCGAGACCGTGCGTTTACTCGCTCGTCGCACGCAGAAAACGCGTGTGAACCGGCGCGGCTTGGCGCGGGTTGGAGCGCGGTCACACGCGAGCCTCGGAGTAACGGGCGGTGCGACAGACAACGGCAATCATTGTAATCACAGGATCACCGGCTTTGTCCTACGCAATTTAGAAAAGCTTTTGCCTCGCGGGGCAAAAGGAGTTTTCGACCTCGGGGAACGTTTCGACGGGTAATTATTAGACGCGCCTGCACGGGGCTTGCGAAGGTTTTTCGCTGTTCGAACGCTTCTTCTTCTTGTTCTTCGACGTTAGCGAAACTTCGATCAACCGGAATGATCGAGAGAATGCGGATGATCGGAACGGACGACGATTAAGCGGTTACGGTGTTAAATTATCCCCATTTTATTATTATTTTCACTGCGTTCTTACTATTGGGTTGTCCGGAAAGTTCGTGCCGATTTTCGGTAGGTAGCGTGAGAGACCTGACTGAATATATCATAGTTATTGAAAACAAATGACATGTGTACGTATTCTAAAAGAAATAACTTCAGCCATATTTGGAAAAAAGCTTGGATACGATTCGTTAATTTTTATCAGTTTCGTACGCCTTAGAACATGGTGGCAAATAAAGTACATTATAGGCATTTAATGCTTTTCCTTTTACGAAAGGGCAAAAATGCCACACAAGCGGCAAATAAGATATGCGCTGTTTATGGCGAGGATGCTGTAGCCGATATAACTGTGCGGAAGTGGTTTGCTCGGTTTAAAGCTGGAAATTTCGACCTTGAAGATCAAGAACGCCCAGACGAAGATATGATTAGAACAGAAATCGAGAATAACCCACGCTCAACATTACGTCAATTAGCAGGAATGCTAAATAAATCAAAGTCAACCATCCACGATCATACTGTGAAGCCTGGCTCCAATATTTAAATGAGCTGCGTTTCAATTTTCCTAAAAAGCTCGGCACGAACTTTCCGGACAACCCAATATTTTGCGATTTAACGATAAAAGTCGACAGGATGCTCTTTTCAGGATTTTCCATGGATACAATTTAAAAGAAGAAACTAATCGATTAGAATTTCAAGCGGATCGGTTTTTGGAACGTGCCAACCGGCAATTAGAAAGCTATTCGCCCCCCGGGAAAATACGTTCGAAGATCGAGAAGCGCTCCACTCGCGGACCAACATCGTTAACAATTTCTTAATTGGTCTGCACTACTTAGGATTGTATTTTCAACGGTCGAGGAGGTAAGAAAATACAAAGAGACTGGCTTTTCGAAGATGTTACGGCGGAGAACTCTCCTAAAAACAACGTCCGCCTTAACGTCCGTTATTTCAATGCACTTGTGCCGGCACTCGAACGGACTCTCTCGCGAACAGCGTCCCGCAAAAATCTTGTCTCGCACTTAACGTTGTTGTTACTTTGTTGTCGGCTCCTCTTCCGCTAATTACCGGGAAAAACGCACTCGAGAGGTGGTTCGTGTGATTGCATGCGGGAAAGCATACACGCGTGACGAGAGGAGCTTCGAACGGCCGTGGAAGTGGAGCTACAGGACGCTGCAAAAGCGGCGAACGCGTCGCAGCTATTTCACGCGGATTCGGTCTTTCGTGGCACCTCTCGTCGTTGAGACTCGTCAACGCGCTCTCCTACATTTTACAAATTCGCGACAAAGAGCGACGGATAATCCCTTTCCGAGCGAAACGTCTAGAGATTCGCGAAACTATAAATCTCCGCGACGAGCCACAACGTTTCTCCCGCGAAGCTGCGCTTCGAGTTTCCTGGCTGTCTAAAGAGAGAAAAGAAATGTTCGCGAACTCCGAATGAAAAGTTCACCCACCCACGTGTCCAATAAATCGGCGCGCAGACCGGCTCGATGATACAAGCGAGAAAGGCAAAGAGGCGTTCCATGGAGAACGCGTTGCAAGTTTGCACGGAACCGCCTCGTAATCGCGAGTCTCGATATTCCTCGTGTTTGTTATAGTTTCTTTAACCGTTTCCCGGGGAAGAATGCCGAGCGACGAGGCAATGGATGAAAAAGGAAAAAAAGAAAGGATAGGAAAAAAGAAAGGAGAATCAATGAGCGCCGAGGCCGAAGGGAAGAAGCCGTACAGCAGCACTCAGAAGCGGTGACACTCGGGATAAATGTATCTGCCGTCGACTATGTTGCGCATTTCTGCGCTCGGTAATGGGGAAGTTTTTGCGGCTGAATGCCTACACGTCAGCGAATTTACATAGAAGGAAATTTTATGGACACGCCGGTGGTACGGGCGAGCAGGCGAGCGGCCGGCCGCGCGGGCGCACGGGTGTGTGCGTGGTCTGCGAGAGTAGGCTTCTGCAACATTGTCATTAATTAGCCTGTCTTCTACTTCGTTATAGCCACTTCCGCTATAAAGTGGAAGGTTTCATGTCTCTACCTAAATTTACGGCCAGAAAAGCATATAAACGGGACAAGAGGAGCAGCTATCCGCAGCTAGCGCGCGAGCAACGCGCCTACAGTACCGTGCAAACGCGACGCGCCGTGCAGTTATTATCAATGGTAATCCTCGTCCGTTCCACGGCCGAGCTACCGTCGCGTTGCACAAGTCGGTCCGACGGTGCGTCTTAAATAGACGGGAAATCCCCGGATTCAACAAGACAGGGCAACGCTCTGACATTGTTGCATACTTCTGTCCATCGACGGCAGAAGATGTTTCCCGCGGGTTTATCTAAATTTACATGCCGGAAAGCGCAACGAGAACACGAGCCGAACAGCGACGAACGCTCGCCGCTTGCGACGGTGAACCGGACCGAAACGGAAACAGTGGGATCGCTGTACGCGAACTTCGATCTGTTTGTCGTCGAAGCTTCCCCGACACGTTTCCGCCCGTCGATGTATCGTTTCAAGAAAGCCGCGCGCGTTGTCCGCTTTCGGCATCGTTGCGCCTCGACGGCACGCGTTTCCGGTTCGTCCGATTCGCACGGAAGACGACGATGGAACTTCGAGGAACTTTTTACGAGTCTCGTTGAAATTCTTCCCATCGTAAAACTTCCGTGCGAGACAATTCTTCCCGGCCTCCGATGCGAAACGTTTTAGAAACTCGTCCACTTTTTTTCCCTCTCGCGCGTTGAACGTAAAAAAATATCGCTACTCGCTGGAAGGGAAACGCGAGCCGCGCTGTACAATTTCAACGACACGCGGAACGAAGAAGAATTCTCTGTGCTCTCGGGCACCGGCTAGGGCATAAATACAAAGAGAAAGAAGAGGATCGAAGACGGGGGACGAGAGACGGGAGAGGCAGAGCCGGTGGTGGGTTGCGCGTCGTCGTCGTTGTCGTCGTCGTCGTCGGTGGAAGGTGGAACGCGCTGCGAGCGAAAAAGACAAAGGGAAAAATGAAAGAGGGACAGAGTTTTGAAACCGTGGGCAAGGACGACCGCAGAACCGTGGATATGCACGCGCGAAATAAACGCGGTCTCGCTCGCGTATAAATAAAATAAGCGCGGAGCGGCTTGGCGCGGCGCGCGTGCAGTTCGGGCTCCACGCGCGAGCGTACGCCTCTCTCGGGCCTCGCGCGATGGAATCCAGTTTGCCGGGGAGTTTTTGCAAAACCGTCGGTGTGCACGTCCAGAGCACCGATTCCCGGACAACGTGACGCAATTATGCAACGAACGGCCGCGCAGAGGGCCCTCCGCGCCGAGCGGTCCCGAGCAGGTCCCTTCGAGCGGCTGCTCGTCGCGCGTTCTCCGCCGCGCCGTTGGCTCTCGATACCATCGTTGACCTTGAGGCCCTCGGAACACACCATCCGCCTCGGCCAGCTTCCCGCGGCCTTGCGCCGTCGCCTCGGTGCATCACGGATCGACTTCGGGATCCCGGCGCGACCCCGGCCTGGCTCTCCCGGATGGGCCACTCGAGCTGCCCGACCGCAACGCGTTTTAGACTCTCGGCCGAGAGAGCGTACGACACCGAAGTCGGGCTGTTCGACCGGAAGAACTCGTCGGAGCCTCGGTCCGGCCGCGCCCTGGCGCATTGTTCCCGGATACGGTCCCCGTATCGCTACAGGCTGTCGCAAAAGTTACTCGAAATCGAGGAAATTACGGGAAACGAGCGGGTTCCTCGGGTCGAGTAACCTTCTCCTTGGCGCAAGTGCGATCCGCGGCTTCGTTTAAGAGTTATTAACCCTTCCGTAGGCACTGAGAACTATGTTCCCATCCTCTTTTAGAGCGCGCATGGACCACCATAAAGGGCCAACGAAAAACACCGACCAATGAGAGGCGAGCTTGACTAAAGTGTCGGTCAAGTTGAGAAGAAAAAGCTACTTCAAACCGTGCCTGAAACAATTCCGTAGTCGAGGAAGGATTCATGGGAACGCTAAATCTCTGAATACTTCGACTTTGCGTTCAGGCTCGGCCGAGACGTCGGACTAGGTAGAATCCCTGGACTCTAAGCTTCTTCGGCCACCGGCCGGTTATCCGGACGAATCGGCAGAACGAGTCGTTCGCCGCGAACGTTATTTAGGTTCCTCTCGTATAACACGATCTTAGCAGCTCCCGAGGATTAAGCCAGTCCGGAGTGCCCCGACTGGCCAGACGGCCTAAGCCCCGCGGAATTCGCGGCATTTATGCCGAGTAGTCGATAGCCCCGGGAATTTCGCCATATTGTCGCGACCCAATCGCTGCCCACGCGTCCCGGCGAAGGGAGGACGAGCGAATTTCATCCCTGGGCACAGCATTCTCGTTGCAGTGGATTTCCCTCGCGAGTCCAGCCGCGAACAGCGGCTGCGAAATTTATCCCCTGCAAGAATTATCTGTCAGATGTTGTTGCAGAAGTTGCGTACGGCTTGGTTGCGCGTGCAACAAAAGATCGGGACACGTTGGTAATTCTTCTCGACGTTTAAATCTTCGATGCGCGTAAGCTAGTTTTAGGAGGAGAGCGCTTCTCGACGCTATCGAAGATCCTCGTTCGCGGAGGATCCTCCTTTAGGACGAGTTGAAACACCTTCGAAAACGTGGCAAAATTTTTGGCGTTGTTGTATTCGTTATAGAGTTATAGTTTAAACTGCTCCAAACGTTTTTAGACTCTCTTTGCACGGTGGAATTTTAATTCACGAGGGGCTCGTTCCGGTCCATTTTTAAACAGGCATAAATCGGTTGACATTCGATACGTTCGATTCCCTTTCCGCGTGTCCTAATTAGTCTCGCGGGACGTCACCGCTGTCTTTGTTGTCCGGCAGATTCATTCTTTCTACGAGATGATTCCGCAAAATCGGCGGGCGTTCGAAAAACGAGCGAATAACCGGGTACGCGTATCGTATTCGCGAACGCGGCAAACCGGCGATCGCGTAAAAACGCGACGGAGCGAGCAACAGGATCTTGTAATTGGTTCTCGAATCGATCGTCGACCCGATACAACAAAGGTTGAACGGTAGCCGAGGAGGATGCGACTCGACGAGACGCGACGCGACGCGACGAGACGCGATGTGTGCGCAGCCGGTCCGTTCCAAAAGATTCGAGGGAAAATGAAAAAAAATGAAGGAGAGAAAAAAAGAGGAAGTGCCGGGGCCTCGGCAGGCTCTCCCCGCAACACCTGCTGGCCGTGTCGTAACTTGTCTGACATCCTCATTGCCGAAAACAGAAGCTGCCTGTGCCCGGATCGGGCCGGTATACCGGTATCTCATAACGGCCTGCGTCCGCGAAAATCGTGTTTTAAATTGCACGCCGGCGTTATATCGACGCCTTATTAACACCGGGACAGCCTCGCCCGTTCGAGGACACCAATTTTATTGAAACGACCCGCCGTATATGGATTAACCGAGTTCCGTTCCATTATCTCGCTACGCTAATCTCGACCTAATCGTTCGTTTCCCGAAATTCGTGCCTCCTCTATGGGCGTTCTTCAGGAACGATCCTAATCGCAATTAGACGCGCAACGATCCCACGCGCGTTTATATATTGTCAGGGATCTTTTTTAGGGGGTTTATTCGACAGAGAAAAATCAACTTCGCGTTAGGGATTGATCTTCGAGCAACGAATCGGACCACTCTCTTGGCTAATTATATTTTATAAGGACGATGCAAAATTGTGATTTGACCACTGACCACTTGATCACTGATCACATGACCATTGACCATGACATAACCTTGGTCACGTATATGTTACATTAGAATCCTAGTAATTCTTTAATAAAAAGTGTTTCGAATAAAAATTAGTCGGTACTCGGTTTCTAAAAAATTACGATACTAAATGTTGATAAAAGATTTCTTTATTCAACAAAGAAACAAAATCGTCGCACTGTTTTTAAACACAACCGTATAATTGTTCACGTACAAATCGATGGATTTTTGTATTCCCTTTAAAAAATGATCAACGTACTTAGGTCGAGAATCAATTAGTTTGGTAGCTACGATTATTGTCCCGAACGCCCATGAGCTCGCGCATCACCGTGCGCCAGCTCGAAAAATTGGCGGCTCGAGCGAGAAATTTCTTTCGCAGAAAACGACGCGGGCTGGTCGCGGACGCGACGCTACCATGTGCATTCTGATACGCGAGAGGAGGCGGGGTGGATCTCTTTGCGGTCTGCTACATCTATTTATAGCGTACGCCATACTAATGCATATGCGCCTATGCACCACGCTAACACCGCGTCTCGAGTCCCGAGAGCATAACGGGCTTTTACATGCTGCACTGGATATTCCACGTGGGCTCCCTCTCCGGCCCGGCCCGGCCCGGCTCTCGTCCGTTCCCTCCGGCCCGCGTCTTCCCCTGCTGCGCCGTCTTCCTCGGGGCTCGGGACTCACTCGGGATTCACTGTTTCTCGTGCCTCCGCTGCACTCCTCTGTCTACGGCTACGGAGGTCGCATCTCGCGAGTACACGCGTGCGAACGCACGTGCGCCTGCCTCCAGAGGAATGCACCGAGAGCCGAGAGCACGGAGCCGTGAGCCACCGCGAGATTTATGCACCGGTGCAGGTCCGGACCGTGTCGACCACGCGAACTCCCCGCTTTTTTTACAACGGCCTTCTTTTGTCGTCGCCGTTCCACTCTGTTTTCAGCGAACCGTCCAGTTTCGACTGCTTTCAGTGGCCAATTTGCGCGAAAACGTGGATTCAATTCGTGCCCCTGTTCGGCTATGTAAATGTCTGGCATTTTCGATGCTATTGAAAATGGGTAATTTGTATGTTTTACGGCCTTGTCCGTTTTTTAGGTAAGACGGCCCTTGCGGCCCATCCGCAGAACACGTGAGCGCTAAACGCGCGTCGACTCGAGTCGAGCAAATTTTGACTCGAAAGTCCGTTACGCGCGGTGTGAGAGCGGATTGGTTATTTATGACCGCTAAAGATTTTCCGACCCACAGTTTGCGGGTCTTCCGCGTTTTTAGTCAGTCGTCGGTGAGCAGCTTACGAGCACACTCGTTGTCTCTAAGCTCTTACGAGCAAGCCTGTGTAATTAGATCTTGTATTTCCGTGTGTTCAATAAATATACTTTTACCTAAAACTCTGCCTTTAATTATTTGCAAGCAAATAATCAACAGCCTAAGATAGCTCGCACATCGCGAACCCCACCCTTACGGTTCCCTCTGCAGCGTGTACGTGTATGCATGGGGTTAAACTAACAGAGAACAGTTTCAAACCGTATGAACTATTAAATTCGACGTATGCTTCATTTTACATGTATTCGTGCTCCGGACCTTCTACCAAGAGGGAATTGAATCATGTTCATTGTCGTCACACGTTCGTCGATGAAAATGATCGTACATTGCAAACGGAAGAATCGTGGGCTAAATAACAATTGCCCGCATCGATCGCAACAGAAAGCAGTCGGATGAAAATCTAGTCCTTTTTTTTAACAGTTTTAGTAAACTAGAGTAAGAATCTTCTGAACCCTTTCAGTGTGATATATATGCGAATCTTTTATAAACAATTGGCGCATTAGCTTCGAAGATCGGATCGAACTCTGGACACAGGTCGAGCGCGAAATTCGCGAAATTCGCGACGGGTCGCGGGTCGATACAAGAGTGTTCGGGGTTCGGGGGGAGGGGGAAGGGGGAGTCGCCGGTGTGACCGCCGGCGTTATAACTTCGGCAGTTGTTACTTATAAATTACCATCACGGCAGTTATAACTCATAGAGCGTACGACGCCTTTATAACTTATATCCCGGCCGTATAAGTTATAAACGCGGTGCATGTAATTTATATGTTACGACTGCCGATGTTATAAAGTGCCCCGGCGAGCCAACAAACGGCATTATTTAATAGAAGATTAATTTTCAGCCGACGAACTCGACGGTCCTCCTCGCTTCATCGACGCGGTCCTCGATCTTGCGTGATTTCGCATCCATGCACCACCGGACGAAAATAACCGGCCGCGAGTTATTCGCCTCGCAAAAATCAATTATTTAACCCTCGGATGCGCTCGCGGAGCGGGCCTCGCGCAAGTTATTAATTATCCATTTGGAAACGCGTCGACTCGCCGGTGCAATTACCTCGTTTACGATTGCAAAGGGTTGCTGCGGATCCTAGATGTTTGCCGAGATTTTAGAACAGATCGTTCAAAGAATTGAAAAACAATATTATCTGTGTTATGTTATATATCTATAATAATTGTATATTATGTATCCCGAGACTTTAGGATTTATTTAAGAGTCCCGGATTAGCATACTTTCGCCGCGGATGCGCTCGCGAAGCGGGCCTCGCGCGTATTATTAATTATCCATTTGGAAACGCCAGTGGAATCGACTCGTTTACAATTGCAAAGGGTTGCCGCGGATCCTAGATGTTCGCCGAGATTTTAGAACAGATCGTTTAAAGAATTGGAAAACAATATTATCCATATTACGTTATATATCTATAATAATTGTATATTATGTATCCTGAGACTTTAGGATTTATTTAAGAGTCCCGGATTAGCATACTTTCGCCTCGGATGCGCTCGCGAAGCGGGCCTTGCGCGCGTTATTAATTATCCATTTGAAAACGCGTCGACTCGCCGGTAGAATCGACTTGTTTACAATTCGTAAAGGGTTACCGCGGATCCTAGATGTTCGCCGAGATTTTAGAACAGATCGTTTAAAGAACTGAAAAACAATATTATCCGTATTACGTTATATATCTATGATAATATATATAATGTATATCCCGAGACTTTAGAATTCATTTAAGAGCCCCGGCTTAGCATACTTTCGCCCCGGGGGTGTCCGTAATATCCAAGAATTCCGATTTCGACGGAGGTTCCATTATTGGCAGGAAAGGTGGCGTTTATTGATTGGCCAGAAGACGGACTACCGCAATTGAAATTCCGAGGGGAACAGCAGAGTCAACATTAATTCCAGTGTCGGCCTGTGGTCCCGGGGTAATTACCGTCATCACCGCGCAACGATAATGCAAAGAAACACCGGGACGCCGGATCTCGTGTTGTAAAACGCCGATTGAATATCGACGAACGTTTTTCACGGCCGATCGTAACGAGATTTGCTTTTTCACGTGGCGAGACCGGTCACGGTGACGGTAAATTGACCGATAATGTTGCTTGGCACTGATTGCCGGATAGCAATGATGGATGCACGAGGGGCGCCCCTCGGCACGGTCTGTCCTTTACCCGTGTACGCCAAGGTCGCTAACCCTACCGAGCCCTCGGGTACTCTTTGGCGCCACACTCTCTTCGTACTTTTAGCCTGACTCGAGACCCGAGAGACTCGAGACTCGAGAAGTGTTGTTGCAGCCGTCCCACCGCGGAGTTAGTTTCGCCAAAATTATTCCGTTCCGTTTCGTTCCGTTCCTTTCGAACGGGACAAAAACACATCCTCGCGAATAAAATAATGCCGTAGTGCGTTACGATCCCATAAAAAATAACTTCGGAATTCGTGCCCTCGATTTCGTAGACTCTCGAATTTTTCAACCGAGACTTCGACGAATGCCTTTATAGGATCTTTATTTTTAACAAATTGTTGCGTGCATATATTAAACGTTTGCGATTCTAATTTCCCTAATGGAACGAGACAATTTTCTGTGTTTATTTTCCGTGTCTTCGTTTACTTTTATTCCCAGAATTTGATAACAGGAGAATCGAATGTCGTTTCGATTTCGAAGGAATGACATTCGGATTTGACGGATTTTGTACGAAATCTTCGCGACGAGTCAGAATCGTTGTCGAATAGAACAAAGAGCAATAAGATCAACGGATGATTAACACGTTCCGTGCCACGTGTACCATCGATGGTACACGCTTGCATGTTTACTTAGTGAACTGAACAAATTGTTTACAAGAAATTTAGAACCGAAGAATCAATTTCCACCGCAAGAATGGGCGTTGATAAGTTTTTGTTACGTTGTTATGTGTACGAGAATTAATAATTGCACCTAATACATCAAGTTTTAGTAAAATATCAAAGTGTGAAGATTCGAGTAAAAAAAGCTCGGCACGGAACGTGTTAAAAATGTCTCGGAAGACGGAACATTCGGCCAGCAAGTTAGAAAGCGAAAAGTTCGAATGAAATTGAACGTTGCTCGATAAACGATCCTTAAAAGTACCCTTATTTGGTTCTTGTATGCACGGTAATGTTTGACGCAAGGAAATACCATTATTCGAGCCGTGGAACTCGTTTTTATTGTTTCCAATTGTCAATAATTATAAAAACGAGCTGCAAGACTCGAATAATCGTATCTTCTCTTCCCAAATGGTCCATTTTTGTGGACAATCCGAGCGTCAATTAGGGAGACATTACATCACCGATCGTTATAGAATTCTAGCAAACTCTTATAGAATCGTCTATCCACTTTATAACGGATGGAAATCCGACGCAAGACAATAAGCAGAACGGAGAAACCGCTCGTAAAATGAAAAAGCATGTCAGTAGTCGCGCGACGGAAAAAACAGCTAGAAATCGCTAGTGTGAAATCGCATTTATTTGTGTCGATCTTCAAATCTCGTTTTCTCTATTCACGTTTGATACTCGAATTGGAACGTTCGACTATCAGCAGCTCCGCTCTGGTAGAAAAAAAATTTGCAAACGAATCGGCGTTGGATTTAAACATTCAAATAGCGATTTAACGCGTTGATCGCCGCGACGGTCACACGTGGGTGACACTAATTTTTGAGCAATTTAAAAAATTCATTCTCGTTATAATATATTCGAACAAACTGAATTCGACTAGGATGTTTCGCATGCGAAAGGGTTCTAATGTCATCCACTGTGATAAATTTCAACATTCTAGTTTCGATTCGATTAATTAACCTGCTTTTACTTCGTGGAAATTTTAGCGATCGATCGCCGACGCTGAACGTGTTGAGAAATCAATTTATAACCGAGCTGCTTCGGATTCAAAAAACGTTGGAAGCAGGCGAGGAGTTTTCTCTTCTTCCCAAATTGTCCATTTTTGTTCTTAAGTTGAGCGTCAATTAGAGAGAATTCACTGTATTTGTAGACTGCGACGCTTTGTGTGCGAAATAAAATTTGGTAAATTCGTTTCAGAAACGCGACGATTCCCAAAACTCCGTAATTAGGAATAAAGAATGGAATTGTCGTTTAATCTCGAAGAATTCGAAATACCGAACGGTGGTGCCATCTGACAAGAATGCACGCAGTCCTAATTTGCCAATGTTGCATATATGTATATTCTTCTTATTTAATTGTACGAATCAACGATTTTTTTTGGCGAATGTCCTCGTGAAAAAATAGCGAAACGAGAAATCTAGAACTACGCGAAGAAACGTCTGCTACAACTCCGCGTACAGCAATTAAGCCACCGGACGAAACTCTAATTTTGTACGAGATCCGCTTCTCTCTTCCAAAACGTGTCGATTTAGCCTAACTACCTCGGCGAAGAACTCTCTAATAATGCGAACATGAAAGTTCGATTTAGCGATTATTAGGTTGATTGTTTCGCGGCGGTGAATAGGATTTAGTATACGAGATATATCGGCGAACACTCGAAATGATCTCTTTACGCGATTTCTCCGGTGTCTCAAGTTTCCAGAAACACGAATGGAAACCTTAACGAAATAAATCGGTGTCAATCAACAGCCGGAAGGTGTATGTCTTCGGTCCTTGATCTCGCTCCCTTTTAAGAGCCGCGAGTAAAATCTCGACGCTTCTTTTTCGTTTCTTTCAGCTCTTCTTATTATCGCTAATATCACTGGTCGCACATCGGTGTTCCACTGAAACCATCGCGGAATGCGAACCGCTCCGATTTCAACCGCAATTCGACCGGACAAAAATTCTTAACATTGCTGAAACCGGCCGATGAGGTTATCGAATCATCCGCCTGGTATCGGCCCGTAATTACGAGACGCAATTACATAAACCACTTTTTTATCTCCGTTAATTAGCCACACGCGCGTTTCACGTCTGGTTATAATCGTAGATTACGCTCCGTTCCTGCCCGCTAATCGAACGATCGTTACGATCGTTTCGATCGTGATCCGCTTTTAATATTTTCTGACGATTCGCTAGCCTCCCCTATATCGTAAAATTTGCATTCTTTTTCGCCCGCATAAATAGCAGAATCATGTCGCGCAAAAAGCCGGCCAATATTTGCTCGTACGATTTTAATGGGCCAGCACGGTTAAAGATGCGCGCGAACTTCGCATACTCGTATTGTTATTTCTCATGGAAGAAATAATCAGGCACGAAGCTTAAACGGGCTTGTCGCCGAGCGCGAGCTTCGAGCTTCGATTCGAGCTCGCGAAACTTGCTAAATTATCTCGCGAGAACATCGAGATATCAGTTTTTCTAAATACTTGGATCTGAGAAGCGAACAGTCGCGAAATTTGAACGCGATTCAAATTAAATATCCTGGCAACCCGTCAATTCTTAACGAATATGTTTAGGCTTCAGATACTTCTGCTTGTTTCGTGCATCGATTCCACGTAAAAAAAGTGCAACTATTACATCTAATGATGATTTTTCAATCGAAACGCGCAGGGCGCGAACTAAATTGTTTCTACGCGAAGAGTACACGGATTTAAAAGGAATATAAGATTGTAGGAATGGGAAAGAATATTCTGAGGGCATAGAAATATTCGGGACAATTTACTGCGTCGATACGATGCAAATGATTTCGGTAAATAGCGCTTGATGAAAAATTATTTAACAAAACAACGGTACCGCGACCGAAAAGTGAACAGTAGCGTCGCTTCACAATGAGATCAGGAACCTCGAAATCGGACAAAATTAAATAACTCGAGAACTGCTGGCTCGAAATTAATTTTCATATTCTCGAAATGATCGTAGCGACACAAAAGACCATAATTACAGTCGGTTATCGTTCTTTTTCGAAAACTGTCTCTCCAGTACAGTATATCTGTAAATTCATTATATCATAAATATCCGCACGTATAAATTTTAATTAGTTTAAGTAATTTCAGAGTTTAACTGTTAGACTTATTTTCATATTTGCAAATAAATTATGCATTTTTAAATAAATTCAATCGAACAGAGTACAACTTTCGTATTTTCTCTCCGACGATTTATCTCAGTCCGTTGTTCCAATAGAAATTCGTTGATGGGAATAAAAAGAATTTAATTTAAAATATATTAATTGTTCCTAAGATCAATAACATTCTATATTATCGGTCAACGTTGTCGATAAAATGGGTAACTGATATTAACCAAAATTTACGTTATCTACATCCGTTATAGCATCGACACAGACAAAGTATAAGCACAGATAAGGTACTGGATTAAATTGGACACCAATATACGGGGTTCTGTGATATATCGCTAAAAATCAGAGCTACGAATTCGTGACTTCCAAATCATAAAGCGCGTCGCAGTGCGAATGAGATATAGAGTATACTCGATTCTCGCTACGAAGTTTAAATTTCTGAAACATCGGTGACGATCGGTGCGACATAAAAATGATAATGGAGCTTCTGAAACTCCATTTTTCGATGACGAAATAATACGTTGGGTGTCGGTGCTCCTATACCTCGTTTCAGGTGTCGAAGCAGACGAAGCACCACGCAGGGTTCCGTCGCTGTGCTAAAGGTTGGGCGTTTTGCCACAGATACCGCTGCATGTGCCATATGCCAGCGATTTGCCATTCGCGAGGCGCTAAATGGTGATATTATTTATTAAACATTTTCTTCGCCGAATCACCGAGATACCGTAAATTCTTTGTTCGTGTTTGCAAGATTTTTGTTATCGGATAATGGAAATCGTCAAAGCAGGAATCTAACATCTATTTGGTAATCAAGACGGTGCTGCCGCCTTAATTTACGCTTTCATATATGTTTCAATGTATGTATGTGTTTCATATATGTTACAATATTCGCGACTGAAAAATAGATATTTTCGAGTACAGTGACAAAGCGTGGATATTAATAATATATATAATATATAATATATATAATAATTATTACTATATTAATTATATTATAATTATTATTATTATTAATTATATTAATAACTATATATAATTATGTATAATATATATAATAATTATTATTATAATAATTAATATTATTAATTATATTAATAACTATATATAATTATATATAATATATATAATAATTATTATTATATTAATTATATTATAATAATAATTATTATTAATTATATTAATAACTATATATAATTATATATAATATATATAATATATATAATTAATATTATATACACGTATTAATATGTAACGTGATTTTCTGTAAAGACAATATAAGACAAAATTATCCAGGTAATCGAGGATGCGATTAATTGATCGACGAGCAAGCGCAATTGAAGATGGCAAGAAAAATAAAGTAAAGAATAAAGTAAAGAACATAAGTACATCGTTGAGCATTTCTCAAAACCAGCGAAGCGATGAACAAATTTCAATTCGGTACCCGTTTCGTGGAGCTTTCGCGCAAAGATCTAGCGAATAGACTAAAAAGGCAGCGTCGATTAGGAACTTCAGTTATCGATTAAAAGTCGCCGATAGGCAGCGAGAACGAGTAGAATTCGCGCAAAAGACCGCGTCGAGAAGCGAATCGCAAGCCGCGCGCAACTCCCGGCCGCTCGTCTCATTCGAAGACGTCCCATAATTCGCGGGTCCATTATTTCCGCGATGCTTGATTTACGGCCCTTTTTCGCTCTACTCCGGCAGACGATAAATTTCGTCGCGCGGTCCTAACCCGGTTTTCCGCGTCGGTTGATAACTTCTGCAGGAAAAAAAAACGAGGAAGAGGGAAGGGAGGAAGGGAGGGAACGCGCGGAACGATGTCGGCCAGCCCCGTAACTCGGTTAAACAACTGCGCGGCGAGCCGCTGTAAAATTTTGCAAATCTCCTCGGGAGCTTCTCGCGCGTTTCTACAGCTTCCGGGGAAAATGAAACCGCGGGCAACAATTGACCGCCGCATCGCATCGCGCCGCGCCGCGCCAGGCCGGGCCGGGAAAAGGTACTCGCTCGCGTTTTCCGGGGCATTTCAAACAATTTCCGTCCGCGGCGGGTCTAATATCCACGGCAGGCACCTTTTATTTTCCTCGACAGCCAACGAGAAATCAGAATGCGCGGGCGCGCTCCCGGCCAAACAAATTTGCGAACGCCATTTTATTCGGCACTCTGCCTGCTCCTTTGCGTTACCTTAAGCTGCGCGTTTTCGAAATTCTCGAGCGAACAGGCCGAGGAAAGAGAAAGAACACGGAGCTACACCGGAGGTAATTGATTAAAAGAGGAAAAAAAGATAGAAAAAAGGGCGAAACCGCGACGGTGCGACGGCAACGGAGGCTGCAGGGGCCGGCTCGAATTTTCGGCGAGGCTTTTGCGCGATGACGGTGGAAGAGAAAAAAAAGCGCGTTGTCCGCGCGCTCGATTGCGCTTGTTTCGTTCGCGAGGCCGCGCGAGTCATCAGTCTCGTTGAATGAAAAACGGCCGGCGCCTCGCGCGAGTTCCGCGAGCTTTTGGCACCGCGAAAACGATGCGTAACGATACTACCCTCCGCGCCCGCGGCTTCGCTCTTGCCCGCGGCCGCGTTTAAGGAGGGTGAAAACGCACGACGAGACGCGAAACTCGCGCCATAAATGACCGTGCCCGCAATTGCCGCGCGTCGCGCGTCGTAATTAAATTTTTCCACCGTTTCTCCGTCCCTTTTTTCTCTTGCCAACCGCCCCATCTTTTTTCCTCCTACCTTCTCTCTCTCTCTCTCTCTCTCTCTCTCTCTCTCTCTCTCTCTTTATCTTTCTTTCTCTGTTCCACTCTCCCTCCGCTTGTTCCCCCGTTGTTGCCTCGCGAAATCCCGTCTGCAGATGCGGCGCGTCCAACGCCGTATGCGGATGTTTGCGCCATTAATCTCGCCGCTGATTCGGCATCGCGTTTAAGAACTTAACGGGCCACGAGCAGACACCTTATGGTGTCCTGACACGGTCCGCTTTGTTCCCGTGGCCCACATCTGGAATTCTCCGCGATTTATCGTTCCGAAGAATCAAAGAACGATTAACGTTGCTACGAGCGTTCGCAATTGCATTCGCATCCCTTTCGGAAGAAGCCGATGCGAAGGATGCATCGATTCCCATTCAACGTCTATTAATCGGACGTTTAACCCTGTGAAATTGTTATTTTTCGTCGTTTATTAATTGTTATCGTTTCGAAGAATTAAAGAACGATTAACGTTGCTACGAGCGTTCGCAATTGCATTTGTATCCCTTTCGGAAGAAACTGATGCGAAGGATGCATCGATTCCCATTCAACGTCCTTTAATCGGACATTTAATCCTGCGAAATTGTTATTTTTCGTCGTTTATTAATTGTTATCGTTCCGAAGAGTTAAAGAACGATTAACGTTGCTATGAGTGTTTGCAATTGCATTTGCATCCATTTCGGAAGAAGCCGATGCGAAGGATGCATCGATTCCCATTCAACGTCCTTCAATCGGACGTTTAATCCTGCGAAATTGTTATTTTTCGTCGTTTATTAATTGTTATCGTTTCGAAGAATTAAAGAACGATTAACGTTGCTACGAGCGTTCGCAATTACATTTGCATCCCTTTCGGAAGAAGCCAATGCGAAGGATGCATCGATTCCCATTCAACGTCCTTCAATCGGACGTTTAACCCTGCGAAATTGTTATTTTTCGTCGTTTATTAATTGTTATCGTTTCGAAGAATTAAAGAACGATTAACGTTGCTACGAGCGTTCGCAATTACATTTGCATCCCTTTCGGAAGAAGCCGATGCGAAGGATGCATCGATTCCCATTCAACGTCCTTCAATCAGACGTTCAACCCTGCGAAATCGTTATGTCACGTTCAAAAATAATTCTTAGACGATCAAATCTGTTCGTATCTCGAAAACTGCTGAAAGCGTAATTGCCGTACGAGTCGCGAGATTGGAATTCGTATCCCTGCAACATCCACGCGGTAAATCGTACGGAATGGAAACGCCGTAGGTCAGGAAAGCTGTATTGTTTGAAAAAAAAAATATGATTCCAGGTAGACTATAAAGTGATATTTTATGTCGCAGCGAAAGCACGGTAGCAGTTAACGGTGACGATAAAGCTGCGCACGTTTTCGCTGGGTTACAGCTGAACCGTGGGGTCTCGGAATACAAATTTTCAGCGTTTCGCTGGCAAGAAACACAGAATTTCTTACGCCGGCACTCCGATCCTGTTAATCTTCCCACTTTTTGAACTCGCTTGTAATTCCGGCGGTAAACGCGTAAAATTCGCGATCTCGTTACCCGTAGCGCGGAACACGCGTTTCGGGGTTTCGCTGCGAGAACGCGGGTCGGACGAATACGCGTACGTCCGAGCCTAATATTTCTCTTGGCGGCATTAAAAATATAAAATACGTCCGGGGGTGAAATACGTCCGCGATTTCTCCAGCGGCGTCGGAGCGACGCGCGCATCTCGTGCCCGGAGAAAAAGGTCTATTTTTACGTAGCATTAACCAGCCGCGGTGAAACGAACCCGGCCGCTGGCAATTTGTTCGCAGCTCGTTAACAATTATACCCGGGGCTGCGAGGGAAGAGGGATATCGGTCCGATGCCGAGGAAACGGAACGATAACGCAACAACGGCCGCGCTCCCATTCGTTTCAGCTTCCTCCCCCTCGGCGCCCTCTCGCGAGACGATAAATCCCGCGAAAAAAAGGAACGAACAAGCCGGCGGAACGGATATATCCGCTTAATAACGAGAAGGGAGGAGATGGCCGGGGCATTAAAGTCGAGTCCACTTTATCGAAGTGGCCGGTTTACAAACTGTACGGCCGGTAATTCATCGTCGCGGCAGTTCCGTCAGCTCGTAACCGCCGCGCGCGCGGTAATAAAGCCCCGCGCGATCTTAGTTTAATAATTGATATTAGCCGCGCTTCTATCCGGCGTCCCCGAAGTTCGCTAATACGATCCGCCGCACGGTGCCCGGCCGAAACAGATTGTTGGAGGGACGAGTGCGAGCCGGTGCTTCGGAACAGCAACTCGAAATTACTGCCTTGTAGAGGACGATCTCCCAGCTTTCGTTCGTGTCCTCGAAGGTCGCGAACATTTCTGCGGAAGCACGATCCGAAATCGTTTCGAAGTATCAAAGACCTATTTTACATCTTTCATTTGAAGATTGTCGTCGTCGCCGGCTTCTTTTACAGGAAACGAGCGAATAGATGAACACAGCTGACTGGTTAACACGTTCCCTGCCAGACCGTTTTTTGAAGACTTTCCGTTCAAGCCGCGTGGGGCGTATGCGCCCCACGCTTTACATTTGTATTATTTTGTTTCTGGCGTATGCTTTACAATAATTAAAATAGTGCAAAAATCATAATTATCAAGGAAAGGTTGTATAGTTTAACACGTTCCCTGCCGCGTGGGGCGTATACGCCCCACGCTGAACTTTCCGTTCAAGCCATTTGGTATTATCATTGTAAAATGAAGAATTTGTTAAAAATTCATTATGCAGTCAATTATGGACATCTTAATACTATTGCTGATGCCCTCATTTAATCGTGGGGCGTATACGCCCCACGCGGCGTGATGGGCAATTTTTCTTTACTGTAACTTGTTTTAACTGCATTTCTCTTATTCCGATCAGTCATTTATTCGCGTGTCGTTGACACAATACTTACTGCTTCACTGAAGCTGGGATTGATTTATAGTTCTATAGTACTGTAAAAGTTGTAACATTCTGCGATAGTTGTGTGGATAAACCACACTTATGATTGCCATGTTTTAACAAAGTTCATCGTAACATCCCTTTGTAATCGCATACAAACTTGAATTTAACTAAAATGTTATATTTTAAACTAATATAGGCATGATAAAAAAAATTATATGTGAGGATGCAACTCGCTTGGCATAATAATGATCAGCCAGGTATTTGTTAAAGTAATTCCTAGAAAAATAAATTTATTGGTTTGCTGTGTTATGCATGTTAACACGTTCCGTGCCACGTGTACCATCGATGGTACACGCTTGCATGTTTACTTAGTGAACTGAACAAATTGTTTACAAGAAATTTAGAACCGAAGAATCAATTTCCACCGCAAGAATGGGCGTTGATAAGTTTTTGTTACGTTGTTATGTGTACGAGAATTAATAATTGCACGTAATACATCAAGTTTTAGTCAAATATCAAAGTGTGAAGATTCGAGTAAAAAAAGCTCGGCACGGAACGTGTTAATCGCAGGGTATATTACTGTTGAAGGTTGTTCCTGCGACGGACATAATATTTTAAATTATGGTATTACATTGTTGTATTGTTGCGCACGGCACAAAATAATTGCCGGAGGTCGTAAGGAGACGAAAACAATTTAGTCCGACGTCGTGTAGCTCGCTGATTTATTTTGGACTCCACAGTCCACGTAAACTTGTATAAAACGTGTTGCGCACGGCGCGAAAGAATTGTTAATAGTTACAATTGTTGGAGGACGGCTCCGTTCAGCGTATAAAGGTGAAGCACGGCTTCGGATGGGCGCAAGGGCGCAGAATTAAACTCGTGACGTTAACGACCGAAATCTTGACGATACTAATTGTATCGCTGTATTGCATTGTAACGGTTATCGAAATGTGCGGCAGTATATGGACCGTTTATTTTGAAAGTGGTGCAAGTCCACTTTCTTTCGTTTCGAGAAAATTGAATGTTAGCAGATCTGACAATTAAAAAATATAGGTTAATTATGTGAAGTCTGGGAATGTTTGTACTAATTTATCAATATATAATTTGATTATATAAATTTCTTTTAGGCGAATTTAACTAAAATAATATACAATTTCCAGGCTGCAAATGGACTTACACCACTTTCATAATTAGTCAATTGTAAATATCATTTAATTTCAATTTTGAAATAACAAATATCACTTGAAATATATCTCATATTAATCCAATTTTGTTTATAAATAACAACAAGAAATAAAATAGGATTAGCATTTTTTATTTTGAACGTTAATTATATTTATATATTGTTAAACTTAACACAAGATATTGGTATTATTAATTATTTATGCTCTTCGTGTGGCAGTGTTTTGAAATATTCATGATGCACAGGAGGTATATAAGGTAATAGCTGCTGCATATCCTTATATTCTTCGTATGTAATAGGCTTGGCATCGTGATGGAAATTGGACTTACATCACTTTCATAATCAATGCTTACGCAATTTCTTTTACCGGCCAATTTTAAATTGAACAAAGCATTGGCATTTTTTAAGATATTAAATACTAACTAGTTATGAACAAAAAGTTTACATTAAATTAAGCATAAATTACGTATCATATCTCATTTTTTTAAAAAAAAGGACTCACACCACTTTCAAAATAAACGGTCCATATATAGACACCTGGCCGATGTTCAAGGAGAAGCATCGTCAGGTGTCGAAGGCCGGGTCATTGCCTTCTAAGGCAAAAACGCCGCGTATATATACGGCCGAGGCGAGCGTTTGACGGTCGGGCCAACGCACGTTGATCGTGTTGTTGTCTTGCCGCCCCGCCGTTTATTCGACAAAAAACGGCGAGACGGCGTACACCGAATGTCGAACGTGCGTTGACCCGCGGTCCGCGATTCGGCCGGAACATGTACGATGATCTGCGTCGCGAGAGAGTGCGACGACTGTCTACCGTCTGCGTTGCCTTTTTTTTTGAGGCTCCTACGACCAAAAATTTTGTTCTTTAGTTAGTTGCCTGCGGACGAGCGAGGTGTGCAGTCGTGCCTACCGAACCATAACCCGTAATATCAGTTAGCTTTATGTGTGTTTCCTTTTCTTTGTTTTCAATAAAAATTAACTCTGTTACGATTATTTACGTTGCTTGTAAAAATTCAACAATTACGATGTGGCGGACCAGACATAAAAAGACACGTCCTTCAAAAACGGGGTGTGCATATGCCTTTTTCGGGTTTTCCCGACGCAAGGCGTACACACCGCAATAAAACAATAAAAACGTTGGGACACAGCTTCGGACCATAGGTCCCGGATCACCCCGGTCGGAAAATCTTCGGGAAAGGCCTTCGCCCTTCCCAAGGACTTTCCCTTACCAATTTCAATACGTTCTCCCCAATAAATACGAGGACCTCTCGACCGGGAGACGTCAGTTAGCAAGTTTTCCTCCGACTCTCAACGTGTTCATATTTCTGTCTCATCCGTCACTCGTTTACCTTTACCTTCTACACACTGTACCTCATCGCCTTTTGTTACAAGTTATATTAAAGTTCTCGTTATATAAAAACCAAAAAACTCTCTCGGATTATTTTATATAAACCGTCGCAGTAGCCCCTGCGACAAAGCTGTTCCAAAATTCTTTTAGTATTTAAAACTATTTCCATTTAATTTAGTCCTCGCCCGCTCGTTGATTATTTTCGTAAATTCGAAATTCAGAAACGTCCGCGGCCGGAGATTTCATTGGTTCTGCCCTCTGTTCCGTATATTTTCTTCTGACGAAACCAGCATAGCGTCCCCACGCTAAGTGAACGTCCGCAATGCTACACACTGTACCTCATCGCCTTTTGTTACAAGTTATATTAAAGTTCTCGTTATATAAAAACCAAAAAACTCTCTCGGATTATTTTATATAAACCGTCGCAGTAACCCCTGCGACAAAACGATACAAATGGTAAAATCTCCAAATAAGATCACTCTTGTTATTTCAATAATATATCACGCGCGAATCTAATTTCGGCGCTCGGTAGGTTTAGCGTAAAATCGCAGCTGCTCGTTGTTAACGGGAACGAGTCTCGTTAAAACGGGTCCTCGGTCCCGAAAACCGCGCATTTATCGGGGGAACACCGTGCCGTTCGCCGCCGGAACGATTAATCAATCGCGCTGTTTCATATTTTGCAACATGCTCAGAAGTTCGGCTACGAAAGTCCGTCCGGCATAAATCATCAATCTATCCGTCACTCGCCGTGCCGACGATTATCGCGGGCACTGCGCCACGATGAATAAACCGCCTTTAAAATTTCATTCATCCCTTGGCCGACATACGAGAGATTACCTATCAAGATGCTTCGCGGCTTGTGTTATCGGCTGGCGCCGGGCGTCGGCCGATCGCGTTCAATAAATAATCACGAATCGCGCCGAAGTCGACGCTAAAGGAGCGTTCCGCTCGCACGAAATCATATCGAACGGGGGCCGGCCGGTGATTTATAGAGAACTCGATACGATGGCGTCGCGCCGCGCCGCGGGAAAAAAAACTACGAGTTTCGCAGCGTTTCCCGAAGCCTCGTCGGGTCCGTTTTTACGGTTCTCCGAATGGAAATTGCGAGGTTCGCGGGGCGAAGATGCCGCGACGGTGCTTCGTTTTGCATCGACGAATTCCGTTTCACTCGTGCGGTACCTTTTTTGCTAATTTTCCTCCGGCGAGTGAAGGAGAAAATGGACAATTTTGGAGGAGGAGACGCGATTGTTCGAGCCTCGCGGCTCATTTTTATAGCCGCCAATTGGGCCATTTTGGCGAGCCGGGGGTGGAAAACGGGGACCGACTCCTATAGAATTCTACGGCGAGATGCCTCGAAGGCGTCCCGACGAACAGAAACGGCCCCTCTGTCCCTTTTCCGTCGGCGAACTTATCGCGACGCCTATTCTCCCCTTTTATTTTCCCCGTTCTGACCCACATGGCTGCCGACGCAGCGCCGCGCCGGCCTGCAGCACTTACAATATCTGCTTCCAATTAAACCGGTGCAAGTGGATCGCGTTAAAAAAAAGCCGAAAGGAAGCTGACCCCTTTGCCGCGGACCCGGCAACGCCGACGAATCCGAGGGCTATCCTTTCACCGGTTCCACCCTTCGTGATCGACGACCCCATAACACCTACTCTCCTCGGTTTTCTTTGCCGTTGCACCGTCATTCGAGAAACCGTCATTCTCCGCGCTCGCTTATGACCGCAAATTTTGGGTTGAATCGCGGAAGAAAAATTGTTTACAATTGTTTGTGACAATGTTATATTGTTCACGATAGCGAGCATCTTTACGCAATTATTGCACATAAAAGTTGGTGAAATATTCTATAATATAATATAATATATAATATATAGTATATAATATAGTATAATATAATTTATATATTATACTATGTTATAATAATATTATAATATATAATAATAATAATATTATAAGTATAATATTATAATATAGTATAATATGATAATTTTATTTAATAAATAATATTATTATATATTATTATTATATATTATATACTATATATACTATATTATATTATATTTATTATCATTTAATATATATATCTTAAAATGCCCAACGTGAAATTGCAAAATATATATATATATATATATATATATATATATATATATATATATATATAATATAAATATAAATATAATGTAATATACACGAGCTGCTTTATTCTCATCTCTCGTTTAGCTCAAGGAATTTTTTGGTCGAAGGGTGGAGCATTTTTCCCTCCTCTAGAATTTGATAAAATAATTTACGGAAAAGAATGTTAACGTTCGCATCGTTTCGACATTTAATATTACTCGGAGTCGAGTTAATTTCAGAAAAGCAGGTCGTTACATGTAGGATTTTATGTGGAAGTAAATTATGTTTGATTAAGCAGATAGTTGTATTTCACGAATCGCTGATTTTGCAACATTTTCTACGGCGAAGTTACGTGATTATCATATTATCGGTCGCCCCCGGAGTTAGCCTGGTTATCGCATTTTTTTTTTTTTCAAGCACGCCGAAGGCCGTCCACAGTTCACGTGCCGATGCCCGTACTCTGATTAAACAAGTTAAACAGCTATTATATCAACTTTCAGCATCAGAAGCTGTTCGTGCAAACGGAGTTCTTCTTTGAAATAGTACAGTTTCCCCGTTCCGTGAATTTCTTTCCGCGCCCTCGTTACTTATTCGTCGGCCATAAATATTTACACGTTCGACTGTTTTTCTTCAAAAATAATGTTCACTTCAACGCGTTGCAATTCGATGCATGTTACAATTCGTCGGCCCTCGCGAACCTCGCATCGCGAGCTTTCGTTGTTCCATCGTTCCCGATTTAACGTTAACAAAATCTATCGCGCACCGAGCTCGGCCGAACAACATTTGTTAAGACGATCGTTCTCGTAATCTCGACAATTTGCAAATGAAAAACGCGGGAGGCCGGTCGTTCGGAGCTGCACGGCAGGCTCTAGCGTTCATTTCGGTGCGGAGAAACTGGCCAGTTTCGCGCGCCGTTTCAGAAATAAACGTAACGATAATTAACGAAGCGTACACGATACGAGAAAATTATGCGGAAAATAATTTACACGGGAGCCCGATAAAATTGTCGATAGGATTTCTGTTCCGGAATCGCGTGTGCGCGGCGGCTTTCCTACGAACGAAAATGGCGCAGCGTTCGAGCGGGCCGCGGGTCGCGTCGCTTCCATATCATTCGGTCTCCGACGGTTAATAATGCCGATAACAAAGAGCAAAGACAGGTGGGAAAAAAGGGGGGTCGGACGGCATTCGAAGTCCCCTCTGGGGCGGGGTAAATCATCCCGGCCGATCTATGTTTCTTCGACGGGAGGACAGGATCGCGCGCGTTTAATTTCCCTGCGCCGCGTTCCCCTGGATATCCGCCGTTCGCATATCGAGTCGCATCAACGTTATTGCAGTGTGCATCCACGCGGCCAGTTATCGGCCCCGCGTGCACTGTGCGCCCGCCTGTGCGTTGTACGCGGCCAACATTGTTCCCGTCCGGCATCCATCATGAGATTTCCTGCAGGTCCGAATCGTCGAAGATTTCGCCTTTCGACGCGGCAGCTTTACCCTCGTCGCGTTTCGTCGCTGCAGAAAATTCTTCCTATTTCTCCTTCGGGTGGAAACGAAAGTAGACAATTTGGGAAGAGGGGACACGATCGTTCCAGGCTCGGCTTTATACAGGGTGTCGCAGGTTTTAATGTTCAAACTTGGTTAGTGTATTCTATGGCACAAAGTAAGACAAAAATGTTATGCAAATATAGGTCATATAGAGCTTTATTAACACTTTGACGGCCGCGCGAGAAACCTCAGGAGTTTCACAGAATTAAAGTATTTAATACAATTGAATTAAAATTGCAACACAAAGTTATATGACATCAGTTACATTTTTTAGCATTCTTACCTTTTGCAAATCTTAATAAAACTGAGAAACTAGAATGGATTAGCGTGAAAGTGAATTTTTAAATAATTCCGTAACCCACGTATGGATGACGCGGCAGTCAAAGTGTTAAGAAGTTATAACAAAAATTCAGAATAGGAATAGTAATCGACTTGCTGTTACTGCAAGCATTGGCTCGAATAGATCAGCACACGCCATGTGTTTATGTAAGCTGTGCTTATTAATATATTTCGAAATGTATTAATAACCGTTGTTGACAATGCATGATTGACATCGATCGAAGATTTTCTTTTATTTTTTATTTTTTATTTTTTTAGTTGATTACTATTCCTATTTTGAATTTTTGTTACAACTTCTTAATTAATCTCTATACGACCTACGTTTACATAACATTTTTTTCTTACTTTGTGCCATAGAATATACTGACAAAGTTTGAACATTAAAACCTGGAACACCTTGTAATGTAATGTCTCCCTTAGCGACGCTCAGATTGTGCAGAAAAATGGACAATTTGGGTAGAGAAGATGCGATTATTCGAGCCTTGCAGCTGGTTTTTATAGTTGTTGACGATCGATAACCATAAAACAGCGAGCCACAAGGCTCGAACAATCGTATCAGCTCTTCCAAAATTGTCCATTTATGTGGACAATCTGAGCGTCAATTAGGGAGACATTAACTGTAGTTGTCGATAATCAGCGACTAGAAGAGACTCTGATAATCGTATCCCCTCTATCCAAATTGTTCGTTCTTGTTGATAAGCCGAGAGAGAATTGGAGAGAATTCGCTCTAATATCAGTCCTCTGTTCTATTTCCAGGTGTCGAAAAATTTCGTCGTCTGGCAGAGCCACGCTGAAATTCGCGCGTAGGTGGATCCATCATAGAGAGAGAGCGAGAGAAAGAGAGAGAAACAGAAAGAGCAAGAGAGAGGAAGCTCGAGAGAGAAAGAGCAAGAGAGAGAGAGAGAGAGAGAGAGAGAGAGTGAGAGAAAGAGCAAGAGAGAGAGAGAGAAAATGAGGGAGGGGGATAGAGAATAAAGGGAGAGGGGTACACAGGTGCGGGCTCGAAGCGCGTGCGACGACGCGGAGCGGCGTGGAGCGGCGCGAAGAGGCGCGGCGCGGCGCGGCGCGGAGCGGAGCGGATCGGCGCGAGTAGGCGCGTCGCGTCGCGTCGCCACTGCTGCAGCATATCGTGGAAACTCAGTCCGACGGCGGCGCCGCACCAGACGTACGTGTTAGGACGCGCCTTTACGTGGTCCACCGATCAAACGTCCGATTCCGTTCGAGTCCCGATTGTGCGGTTGCGAAAAGAAAAAGCGAGACGAACCGCCGGAGAACAACGACGAAACTGAGAACGCGACCGTTCGAAAAGAAACCGAGAAACGAAAGACGAAACGATCGATAGTAAAAAAAGAGGAGAGAAGCTGTAGTAACACGTTCGATCGCGTCCGGGCGAAGGAGTCGCCGTTCTGGATCCCGCGATCCCTCGCGATCCCTGTTCAGGAGAAGATCGAGAACGGTCGCGCGATCGAGCGAGCGAGCCCGAATCCGAATTCTCGCACGAATCCTCCGAGGATCGTAGGGGACCGAGGGACGAGGGACACCGAGTGCCTTTTTCCTTTCTGTTTTCGTTTCGCGGGACGAGTTTTGGTCCCGCCCAGAGGGGCGGCCCCCGACCGCGAGGATCCTCGGCCCGAACTGACGGACTTCTCCCATCGCAGTACGAGCCCGTGACCGGAACCAGGATGTTTTCGTCCTCGAGAGCTTTCCCGCCGCTTTTCTTCGCGGCGCTCTTCGCCTACATCGGTGAGTTTCCATCCCCCGTCGTTGTTGCCCGTTTCCACCCGCGGCGACGCGATCGTCGTCGCACGGTATCTTCTCCGAACGATATCTGGAATCGTCGTGTCGCAATTTCGTAAGGGTGGGCGCGGAGTGCAGGGTGTCCCAGCGTCGAAGGCACCGCCGTGGAGACGGGATTTTACGTGAGAACGATCGTCGATAATACGGAGTGAATTGTTTTCCACTCGCGGCTCGTTCTTATAGTTCCCGATCGTCGACGATTACTAAAAACGGGGCGCAAGAATAATCGTATCCACTTTTCTAAAATTGTCCACTTTTCTTTACAAGCTGAAGGAAATTTGGGGAGAATTTACCGTGTACAGCGATCGAGAATGCACGCGATGGCAACGCGTCCGTTCTCGCACATTTATCTGCCAGATAGAGGCGTAATTGGAACGACTAAGAATAGATCGCAGTCTCCTCGAACGTGACCCTTTCAATTTTTCAACGATACAATCGTGCAAAGAGCGGTACCGCATCGTTATCGAGTAAGATAAAAGCCAACGAGATGCTTACATATGTTCATTCAGAGCGCAAAGAGTTACGAGTTTGCCCGAGACTGAATTTATTCCGTATCTTCGACTGATTTTTTTCGCGCAATAATCCCCCCTCCGCGGGTGTACCATCGATGCTGGGGATACCGTCGTACCGACGATACGGCACGGTTGAATTATACGATGCCGTAGCAAGTTCCGAAGTGGAGGGGAGGGGGTCTCTTTGGGCCACAGAGGGTTAATGTTTCTTAGGAAGTTCCTCGAGCTCCGAAGTTCCTCGGAATGGACATAGCCTAACGCCTTAACGAACGTATAGCAGCCGGGACTAAGGGTCCACGGCACATTTCGGTCGGAATCGAGTTAAGGGTATGCCATGGTTTCGTAGACTCTATAGATTATTTTGATACACACGGATTGTTCCGTCCTTCAGCGGAATTTTCGTGCTGCATCCGCCTAACTTACTCCGGGACGAATTACCTTTTCCGTTTGTCCCTAAAAAAGCATTTATTGACGGGGAATCTTCGGCTCAGCGAGACAAATTAACACGGACATTGCGCAACGAGCCGACGTAACGTTGGAAACGAGGAGCATGCTAGGTGTTCGAAATTTACGAAGGAGAAGTATGACACGGTATCGTGGTAGGGCGTTTATGCTGGCACTGCTGGATCTACCGATGAAACAGGGGTTCGAGGTACAAGAAAATTTCACCGCAATGCCGTGTTAAATAGCTCGTTTCCGATTGGCAGTTGATCGTCGATATCGGAGACCAAAAGCCAAGGCGTCGCCGAGATAAAGTACGACGATGGACTCTGATCGAAGTCCACCACTCGATATTGGCGCGTCTAATGATTCGCGGTTTTGGCACTCGGTGCGGAAAGAGGGTGGTTTTAATCAAAATGGGTCCGGGCGGTCGAAATAACTTCTGGTTAACGTGTCCTGTGGCCTTCCACTTCGTCGAAAAACCCCAGACTTCTACGAAGAATAGACGCGAAATTTTGAGAATTTAATATATATATTATTTATTATATATATAATAAATAATCTTGTTTCGCAAGTTCTCTCATCTGCGAGATAAATTGCAAGATCAATGTCACACGAGCATCTAGGAAATCCAATTTCCAAAGATTTATCTACGGCGCAAACGCGGTAAATACGTCGAATTGTTATCGCGAGGATTTCGAATTTTCGAACGTCGATTTCGCGAATTCGCGTTGAAATTACGCGGCCAAGCGACGGAACAATCTTGCAAAAATTCTCCTGGAAATCCGGACGAAGACGTCGAGGATAGGCGTGCCCGGTGTTCGAAAAGTGTCATGCGAAGAGATGGAAAGGTAGAAAAATTCATCCGGAGCCGCCATTCGTTTCAATCGGGAGAGCCTCGTTCCGATATTTTTCTGTGTCAGCGTATGTATACGTCCTGTATCCCGACGAACGGTGTCGGGTTCTTAAGTTCAATCTTCGTTACCAGTGTTCCTTCGGCGTTCTTCCCTTTCAGCGATTCGGTTATGGCGAGTCGAGGGTTCTCCGCGTTTCCCGCATACGCGGGCCAGGCTTTGTTATATTTCGAAGCAATAGAGAGACAGAGAGATAGAGAAAAATGAAGAGAAAGAGAGAGAGAGAGAGAGAGAGAGAGCAGAATGAAAAAATTGGCCCCGCTTTCACCGATCTTCTTGAGCGCTCGACGAGCAGTCGTTCGAGGAAGAGCTTTTTAATCGAGTATCGCGGGACCGTCCAATTAGCGCGATTCATTGTCCGTCGTTTTGGCCGACGCGACGCGTCGCTCCGATTCCCCCTGGCACGGTAATGTTTGACTGTTTTCGGCCTCCGGGGATCGGTTTTCGAGCCATTCGTAGTCACTGCCTCGTGTAAAACTTTAATGGAACAAACATCGGCCCGACACCAAACAGATTTTTCCCGATGCGCAGTCTGCCCGTGTCCTCGAACGTCCCCCGGCTCGCGTCCGCGGAGATCGAATTAATTAGGCATCCGATCCTCTCCCTCTGCTTAAATCCGAACGTCGATCGATCGGTTGGTAAGCTTCTCGCGTAGATTTTTTTATCTCGAAAATCGCGAGACTTCGTTCGAAACGTTGCTTTTTCCATTCGAGAAGCTTTATTTCGGAGGATACCTCGGAATTAGTCTATTTTAGAGTATCGATCTATCGCGAGGTTATTAATTCGCGAGAATAGAAAATACTGCTCGGTAAAGTTTCACGCTTGACACACGAATATTTAGGATCTGGCGCGCGGTAAATGAAAATTGATTTTCTCGTATCAGAGAGAGAGAGAGAGAGAGAGAGAGAGAGAGAGAGAGAGAGAGAGAGAGAGAGGGAGAGTAAAGTGTGTAATTAGAATTAGAAGTACAGAAGTGTACGTGTAATTAGAATTAGAAGTACAGAAGTGTACGGTGTAATAAGAATTAGAAGTACAGAAGTGTACGGTGTAATAAGAATTAGAAGTACAGAAGTGTACGGTGTAATAAGAATTAGAAGTACAGAAGTGTACGGTGTAATAAGAATTAGAAGTACAGAAGTGTACGGTGTAATAAGAATTAGAAGTACAGAAGTGTACGTAATAAGAACTAGAAGCGCAGAGTTATACGAAAAAACGGCAATAATTCCGTTAAATTAAATAACCGTGTTCGTATCGGGAGGAGAGATGTCTAGAAAAAAAGAAACGCTCGAACGTGCTGCACCGTTTAAAAGTCGAGTTTCCTAAGGGCTTTCCGGGCGACCATCGACGCAGCTCGACCAGAGCGCTATTTTATCGGGAAGTGTTAAAGGATCGGGTTCCTCGATAATCCCGCTTTGCAAATTAGGACACTTAGCGATAGCCCGAGCACGAAAACTCAGCTAAAGTGTATCAGCACTCGAGGAGACACCGCATCCCCGACCCGTAATCCCGACCGCCGAAATCGTTCACCGTGATTCATCCCGTAGGCCAGGATCCCCGGGATAGACAGTTTAAGATACAACAGAGCGGGCAGCGACGAATCGGTACCATTATTCTCCGCAGGGGAATCTCTTGTTGATTCCACTTTGAAAAAACTCGAAACGAAAACGACACCAGCTTGCTGCTGTCCGATGGATCCTGCGGTAAATATTCTCTCGGCCTGACGAATCGCGACCTGTGCCACTTTGGTGTTTTTCCTTTCGAAACAACAGGATATCCTTAACCCCTTGCCGCACTTTGCCGAGTCCGACTCGTCGTGAAAATTTCTAGGAACAACTTATCGAGTATAGATGTCGTTCTGTCCTTTAAAATTGGAACAAAATTCTAATCTCCTGTCGCCGATATTCAAGCATTCGAGTAAATTTAAGCATCTAATAAGCATCAATTTTCTTCCTTTTCTAAGAAATTATTGCGATCGAAAGATTTCTAATCGCAGCAACTGCGGAGAAAATGGTGTGTCAACGGGTTAAAGTTCCTGTCAACGTTGCATATCGCGTTTTAACGCCGTTCAGCGTTACGCCGAGCTCGAGAAACCGAGATCGAATTTATTTAGATCTTTCGCCATTGTCCTCGAATTATAAGTTCGAACAATAGAATTTATTCGATGGTTTCCTAATAGAGAGTCTCCATAGTTTCCGCATTTTCAAAATAAAAATTCATTTCGATCGGCACGATAGGTCTAGCGTCGAACAACGTCGTAGCGATCACGTTTCCATAGCTTCTACGGTTACACACGTAACCGGAATAACTGGGGCATCGTTATTGGATTACATTTCCAGTGCTCGTTTGGTCCCGAAAAAATGATCATACGTCGAAGGATGTTCGACGAATCGTGCGAGTCCCTGCGTGTCGAAGCCAGAAAGGACCCTGACCAACATCCCCCCGAGGGCCCAGCACCGTACACCCGTTGTCGCCTAATCGTTTTCTTTATCGCGGTGGAAAGTGATCTCGACGATAAAAAGGATTCCACGTTGATGCGTCTCGGACAAGAGAACAAGGGCATCCCGCGAGACGTTCGCCGCACTAAAGTCAAAATGAAAACCGTAAATACTTCCGGCCGCATTGCAGAACGCCGGTCGTTAAATTTAATTTTACGACACAATATGTATATATCGTGTTTTCCTGATCCTCGTAAAACGATTCTTCCAATCCGGACGCATCCACGGTCATAATCCGCGTGACGCACGACATTTTCAGAACGACATCGACCGTGAAGAATCCCTTTCTTGCCGCATGATTCCCAAATTTCACAAGTCTCTCCTGTAAACGAATCCTCTAAAAATGCTCTCGAAAACATCGGCGCGTCGTTGTTTCCGCGAGATTCTCGGTTCGATCACGTAATTCCCAGCCTCGTGTTCCCGCCCACGTGCACGGGACAGCCGAAAATTCGTTTACAGCCGCCCCCGATCTCGCGGCTAATTCGTTTAGATCGCGAACTTCGCCGCGGAATTAATTCTATTCATTACGACGGGGAAAGTCGATTGTCTCGCTGATCGTCGCGGCGCGGCGCTGCGTCGACGCGACGTTTCGAGGTTGCCTAGCGGGAAATTGACGGGGTTTCGGGATTTTCGGAGTGCATTATTGTGTTCCGCCGTCTAATAACCATTCCGAGATTTATTTTGCCCGCTGAATCGCTCGAGAGATCGTTCTACGGACTGCGCGATTTATTAGCAACATTTCTCGCGCTGGCGGCTCTGGATGTTTGCAAGATTCTCTTCGATGTTGCGATTGTCTGGAATTGTTTATTACGATCGGATGCTGTGCTCCGGTGTTGTTAAAAAATATAGCGTCGATCCTTTCTCTATATACAAAAATGTCCCAAAAATGGCTCGCAATCCGAAAGTGGCGGGTTCCTCGGGTCATTTGAAGCAACTTTTTCCTTTGAAAACATTTTCTCCGAGGCACCGTTAACGAGTTATTAACGAAAAACAGTGACCAATGAGAGGCGAGCTCGGCTGGCGCGAGGCGACCGAGCCAATGAGCGGAACTGGGCTTCGTGCGCTGGTTGTCTGGGCCGCCTCGCGTCAGCCGTACTCGATTCTTATTGGTCACTGTTTTTCGTTAATAACTTGTTAACGGTGCCTCGGAGAACATTTTTGTAAAGGAAGAAGTTGCTTCAAATAACCCGAGGAACCCGACACTTTCGGATTGCGAGACATTTTTGGGACACCCTGTATTAACGCGTCGATTGCCGCGTCGGTTATGTTATAAAAAAATGTTTTATTAAAAAGTAACCACGTTCCAAATTCATATTTATCGTAATATTTTCTAATAACTTGGCATTAAGCCGTGTGCAAAACGAGAATGCGAAAGAGTTCGCGTGCAGTCCGCCGCGATAAATTTGATCTTTCCAGTTACGATTTTATTAATTCAATTATTTCGATGCTGCAGAAATTTTTCGGGTCGATTTTCGCCGCCCGACGCGTTGAACCGAGTTCATTCGATGCGAATATTTATTTCTGCCGTATATATCTTTGCTACACCGTATACCTGCTATCAAAGTTTCAGCATCGAGAGCAACCGGCAAGTTCTTAATTCTCCTTAACGATCGTTTCATCCTCTTTATGCCTCTTAAATCGCTAAATCGCTTAGCCTCGGGATCTCTGACGAAACATACGAGACTCCGTCTAATTTCAGGCTTCGCAAACGACTCTGCGCGAATACGAATTTGCATAAACTTCCGCGGCGTAGTTATTACGTTATCGTGATTTTCTTCGCTGCTCCCTTGTATCGCTGTCCCACTTTTACCTTTCTCGCTCTTTTCGACATTATCGTCCCGCTTACCGATTTTTCATAGTCTCGCTGGCCGAGAGAGAGGAGAAGGCCAGGGGAACGCGCGCGCGCGCGCGCTCGATCACGAACGAAGCGTCAGGACAAACTTGTGGATATACTGTAAATTGAAAACCTGGGCAGAACGCGCGTATGGGGAAACAGGCTTTGGTCAGCGACGCGTTCGGACGCGCGGAGGAAATCGAGGAACACGGGGTACAAATAGAAACGGAGAACGAAGCAGATCGACGAAACAGATCTCAACGCGTTTTACCAATTTCTTTCTTTCCTCTGCTTTTCGTCTCGATCTTGCGTCGGCAGAAAATAGAATCGCCGGAAGAAGCGAAAAAAAACCGAAGAACGACCGAAACAATTTTTCAGGGTTTTTCTATTTAGAATATCGTGGAGCGCCGAGGAGACCGCGTTCCGCGAACCGTCTCGTAACCGGGAAGAACTTGTTCCAGACACTTCGGCGAGCATCCCGAGCGCGTTTCTACGACGGCAGGCAGTCGTTCGTAGGTCGTAAGACCGGAAACACCCAGCGAGCATTTCTCGAACGAGTTCGTGATAAAGCGCGGCTGTAATTCGTGGACCTGCTCCCTGTTAAACGCACCTGCGGCCCTCCTTTTCTCGACGGAGCGGAGCGGAGCCGAGCGAAGCGGAGCTGGCTGCCTGCAGTGTTCTGCCTCGTGTTCGCAGCCCTGCGACTTGCCCGACCCTCGCGATTACGTTCGACCCGAGATATTTCGATCCGCGGCAGAAAGCCCGCGTGTCCGATCATCGTAGCGCGAACTGCTCCCGGCTCGAACTTCCGTCGGTACTTCCACGGCCACTTCGTATATTGAAATATGTTCCCGGGGCCGAGTTACTTTCGGTATCCATTGCCTTCGACCTCGGAGCACTTCGGTTTCGAGCATTTCCGCCGTCGTGCGGCCGAATGTTCTCTTCGAGGTACGTCTTTACGTTGTTCCTCGAGATTATTTTTCGAGAGTTTGCAGGACGGCTGTTTTTGATGGCGTGCGCCGGAGTACAGCGTGCCAGAGGCAGCAAAATATTCGGGAAAATGTCGGCATGCGAGACCGAGGTACAACCCCCCGTTCGTAAGTATACGAACACTTGCCGGTTTTAACGAATAAATGGGTGCACGATACGAATCAACGAGCGAAAAGGATTGAAACGATGTAAAATCGATTAATTTAACGATCTGTGTCTTGTAAGTATAATTGAAAGTTAAAACTGATCAGGACTGCGGGTTAAGCTAAAAGAAAATCGTAATGATATTCGTAAATGATTTCAGAGCTCTTTTTAGATAACTATCTTAACCCTTTGCACTCGAAGCTATTTTAACCCTTTGCACTCGAATGGCGACTCTGAGGCGCCACTAAATATCGGTATACTATTTTTCAAAATCATTCTAAGAGCATCAGACTCGTTTATATTTAAAAAAAAACTATTAAAATTGCATTGTACTTGCCAATAGACTCAATTTCATATGCATAAATTGCAATAAATTATATAAAATAGAAATACTGTAGATCAGAGATCATGTTTTAGATTTCGAATTCAAATAGCTTCGACTGCAAAGGGTTAACTGTAAATATAAAATCATTCTTCTCACTCGTAGTATTTTTTATTTTATACGATAAAATGCATTTTATGCGTATGAAATTGATTCTTGGGACTCTCACGACAGTTACACTCTTAACAATTTTTTTAATCCAAGCTTTTTTAATATCAAAGTTATCTTAAAACGTGATATAACAAATTTTAGTGGTGCCTTATTTTTTATTTTATACGATAAAATGCATTTTATGCGTATGAAATTGACTCTTGTGACTCTCACGACAGTTACACTCTTAACAATTTTTTTAATCTAAGCTTTTTTAATATAAAAGTTATCTTAAAACGTGATGTAACAAATTTTAGTGGTGCCTTATTTTTTATTTTATACGATAAAATGCATTTTATGCGTATGAAATTGATTCTTATGACTCACACGACAGTTACACTCTTAACAATTTTTTAAAGCTAAACTTTTTTAATATAAAAATTATCTTGAAACGCGATGTAACAAATTTTAGCGGTGCCTCTGAGTCGCCGCTCGAGTGCAAAGGGTTAATTAAGAAGGTGTCCACATACTTATGGGCGGGGGTGTACATGGAAGTGAAATAGGTCGATACGTAGTCGTACAACATTATAAACTAAGACCTGCCGAGACGTTGGTGAAATGCTTGGACTCGAGAGCTAAATAGTAGTGGAACAGACCGGTGTTAAGTCGGACAATGGTAGAATAAATCGAGGCTTAGTAAGACTTTAGTGAAATACGCCAACCTGAGCCGGACCAGGACAGAACGCGTCGGCGTTAAGTCGGACGATGGTAGAACATATCGGGACGAAGTCGGACGTTGGTCGAATCTGTCGACGTTAAATCAGACTATTGTGAAATATTTAAGGAAGAGGTTCGACGTTGGTGGAATAAATCGAGGCTTGGTCGAACATTCGTGAAATACGCCTGTCTGTGGCAGGCATTAGTGGATTGGGTCAGCGTTTAGTCAGCCGATAGAATATATATATCCGAACGAAGTCGGACGATGGTAGACAAATTGAGACGTTTGCAGAAGAATTTAGAAGAATCACAATAAAAAATATAACCCTTTCATTTATTTAGATTTTTAACGAAACATATTGGGTTGGCAACTGAGTAATTGCCGATTTCAGTTATAGATGTTTCTCACTCCTATTTTTATGATATCCGTAAATGATATATTATAAAATTATTATTATTATTATGTTATTTTTTATTATCCGCGAATGTTAGCAACTGGACAAATTGAATGCAGCGGTCAAGGAAAAGCGACCAGAATTGGTCGATCGTAAAGGTGTCATTTTCCAGCAGGACAATGCTAGGCCGCACACGTCTTTGTCCACTCGGCAAAAATTGATGGACATTGGTTGGGAATTGATGTTACACCCACCATATAGCCTGATCTCGCGCCATCGGATTACCACTTATTTCGATCCCTGAACAACTCCCTTCGCGGTAAAACTTTGAATGACGATGACGCTGTAAAATCTCACTTAACTCAGTTTTTGGCCGAAAAGGATCAGACTTTCTACGAGCGTGGAATTTTCAAGTTGTCAGAGAGATGGCAAAAGGTCATCGAACAAAATGGAAAATACATTACAGATTAAACTTCGTTCCAAGTAAAAAAAAATTTTTATTTCATTGAACAAATCGGCAATTACTTAGTTGCCAACCCAATAGAATCGAATGACCCTTCCGGATTTTGAAGATTACAACTAGCCATTTTTCAGTATAGCTATTGGTACGCCAATGCGAATTCTCCACGGTTGAAAACATTATTTATAAAATATGTAAGCGACTGCCGAAATATTAGCGTCGACGTCGGTTCGTTAACGATAATATTTCTCGATCGGAAATGTCGCCGTTGTACCGTAAACGTGCGAACGATTGCTGAAACGTTTTCAGTAGAATTAGCCCGCGATCGATCAGACATTTTCAAACGGAAAACGCCTGGGCATTATTTTCCGGAGAACATCGCGAACAGAACGTCGTTGATAAAATGCAAATTTGCCGACTGAGATATTTCCAGTCAGACGGTATCAAATTCTTGTCATGTTTGCTCGGGGGAATTTAATCTATTCTAGCGCGTATGTGTATCGAGGAGTGTGAGCCGATGTCTGTCGCGAGAACGGTAATTGAATACATCAACGATGGACTAGGCGTTGCCGATGGAATGGAACGCCTGCCGACCAGACTCTTCCAGTAGAATATACCCACGTCGTTTCGCCTCATCCTATACATTTACGTTACACGGAACGCTCGCAGGAAGTTGCAAGTTCTGTTCACAGGAACTGTTCAACATTTAGCTATTGGAACAAGATAAAAATCAACGTTGCAGTTCGAACAGCTAATCTTGCATGGACAATCGTTTAAAGCAGGGGTGTCAAACTCAAAAGCTAACTTGGGCCAAATAAACAATGCTTAACTTTAGGTGGGCCGCAAAAAGAAAATCAATGTTCATAGAAACAAATATTTTTATTTTGTCTAGTACATTGTAGTAAACATATATAAAGTTAAATTATCGTTTACGTCCTGATACTTGACATCTCTTCTCTGATACTATCTTTCCTATTTCGGGAGAAATTTGATTGGCCGAGACTACTTTCAAAATCTCTAATTCATATTTCTATTTTATTTTTTTACTTTGCGTCGGATATATTGACTGGGCCGCAAAAATGTTCATCTCGGGCCGCGAGGTTCACACCCCTAATTTAAGGGATATCTGGTAAGTTGTCGGTGCGTGCATTTGGGACGAAAATAAATTAGAAATCACTGTCAGGCTACTTTCAATCAACTAAGCGCATCGAACTAAGAAAGAAGAAATAAAGTTCCGTTTTGCCTCAGGTTGTCGCAATTGAAGTGGAATTATTATATCGCATAAAGATTCGCGGTATGGTTATCAAGCCTTTGGACCGATACTTACTTGTGCCTCGTAATTTCTCCGTACGACGAATTGTTTACGAATAACTTAAGAGCCATCCGGTATAAAGCGAAGAACGCGTTCCGAGCGGATGACAAATATACGAAGTATGCGGGGCACGCAAGTACGTAGGCACTTTGTAACAAGGTGCCCGTGGGTGCCCGCCGCATCCGCGATCTATTTCTGCCATCGTATCTCTTCATTAGTCTTCGGTATCGTCGAGGGGGTGGATTTCTGAATGAATTGTCGGGGTGCGTGCCGGCATTAGGGCACGGCCGCGATGACTGGTCCATATTCATGCTGTTATTAGATGTATGCCGACGAAGAGGGAAAGAGGAAGGAGAGATTGGCGGGAGGAGCGAGGACGGGCGGGATGGAAAGGGTTCCGGGATACCTTTCATCGGGCCTCCATTACCTGATTGCTCGGCCGCGCACGGAAAGGGAAACGCCGGGTCGCTTCGCGTCGCGTCGCGTCGCGTCCCGTCGAGCCGAGCGGAGCAGAGCAGAGCGGAGCGGAGCGGAGCCGGCGTTAAAGCGTCGCATTGTACCGGGGTCAGTCGACAAAGATCTCGAACCGAAGGAAGAGACCACTTTCGCCCGTATGATGTGTTCCTCCTTGAGAACCGTTCGCGCCAGGATAAAGCTTCCTACAGCCAAACGACTCTCCGACGTGCTCCACCGTCTCGGCGTTCCCCCTCGCTTCCCTCGCTGTTTCACAGAATGCTTTTTAACGCGGGGTCTCTCGCATTCTCTCTGTTCCCTCGTCCTCTCTCGTTCGTTCTTCCTTTCTTTCTTTCTTTCTTTCTTTCTTTCTTTCTTTCTTTCTTTCTTTCTCTGTAGCTGCGCCGGTCTACAGAGCCTTCGAAGTTTTATCATCCGCCGGTTCCGCGTTTTCTAAGTTTCCCCTCGGCATTTACATTCATTTGATATGGGCCTTCAGGGTTTTCTGATCCACTCCGCTTCTGGAAGCAAGCGGATGGAAGTTCATCCAATTTAATTCTCTTGCTCTTTGAACGACTTAATGTAATTACTGCGCCGCGGTTGTTTACGTTAGTTCTTTGTTTTTTCTTCCACGATCGTTTCCAAGGGATATTGTGCTACACGACCATTTTTTTATCGTTCCCTTCTTTCAATTCACCCCGTTCGAGGTATCGTCGGCTCTCTTAGGTTACCGGGAGAACAAATCTTTGTCCTTAGACCGAGAGAACTTTCTTTTTTCATTAATATTTTTAACAGGCAACGGTATTTCTCGTTCGAATTTCGTGATTATTAATTCGAAGAAAATTCATATACAGTTCCTTTCGGAAACATTACGCGTTCGCCAGGTATTCTTCGCTCGCGCGACTCTTTCGGCTGTCGCTAAAAGGGTTACAGGATGACAGAGCTCTTTCAAATTCGCTTCTCGCTCTTCGTTATTCGACGCGCCTGTGCTCGGCGATCCATTCTCGCGCAACAGCGGAATCCTTTCGCCGATTCGTAGACCATTTCTCTCCAACTGTTTGAAAGAAAAATTTCGAACGTCCAACATTCTCCGGCCGCGAGTCGAATGAAACTGTCCGCGTTGAATCCGAAATGAAAACGGGGCTTCGTAAATGTCCATTAGACCATCGTGTCGCGATAATTACTGGATGTTCTTCCATGGAACAAAGGCGCGCGGATACACGGTCCGCCGGAAGATCGCGAGCCAGAGAAACGCGAGACCCGTTAGCACCCTGGAAACCGTTCTATTTCCGCGATCCAATAACTGAAACGCCACCCTTGAAACTAATCAATGAACCGCGGGGCAGAGCATAATACAGAAAGCTACGGCACGGCCGAGCAATGGAAACGGTGCTGCCGAAACATCGGATACCTCCGAAAATAACTTAGATCGATAATCGACTCTGCGGATGAATAAAGATCGCGAGACACGAGCCGGAAAAAAAATCAAATGATCCTGCTCAAAGGGTTTTTTCCCCCTGAAATCGCTGTTCCGTACGTTCCCCGACGATATGTTATATTTCCGTTAAAAATCGGATTTCTTCTCCGGCGAGCGTGCGCCGCCGACAAGATCCGTTTCTTTGACGGCGCGACGGTGCCGCCCGGATTCAAAAGTTCGCGGAACCATGCGTTTCCTGCGCGTCCTGTTTCCACGCGCGATCCTCAAAGAGCATTTACAATACAGCCGGCCGAAGGATTTAATATTTTTAAGGCCGCGTCGCGACGTCGATACGCCGAGGGGCCGGAAAAAATCTGGACACGGTCGACCAGGCTCGTTCGATACCCCCCTTTCCCCGGTTGCCGCACGAGGTTAATTTCGATGAAAGGCCGGTTTTGGGTGCCAGCAAGAATCCGGGCTGTGCGCGGAGGGGGGCAGGGGAAATTTACGAGGATCTCTTCTCCAGGATCCTCCGGATAACTATAACGCGTCATCGGCTCTCCGGGATGACCCAGATCCCTTCGACGAACCCTTACACCGGTCCCCTTGTTCGCACACTTTCGATAGAAATATTCTTCCGGATTTTATTCTTCGACTCTTCGAGCGATCGATCGACTCCGGGGTCTCGAATCTTTCGCGAAAGCGGATCTGTCGCTTCAGTTTTCTTCTTTTTTTTTCATCTTCGCGGGGCGCCGATTATCGACGTTGCAATCGAATTCCGAATAATTGCGATAATCGCGACTCGAACGTTATTAGGAGACATCGTAAAAGAATGAAGATTTCAGGGGTACGGTAATGTCTTCCCGATTGACGCTCGGATTATGCACAAAAGATGGACAATTTGGGAAGAGGAGACACGATTGTTCGAGCCTTGCAACTCGTTTTTATAGTTGTTGACGATCGATAACGATAAAAAACGAGCCACAAGGCTGGAGCAATCGTATCTCGTTTTCCAAAATTGTCCATTTTTGTGGACAATCTGAGCGTCGATTAGGGAGACATTAATGTACTTCGTTCGTCAAACTCGACGAGTAGAATACACCGTCGGTTAATCGGATGTTCGTACTGCAATCGCAGCGGTCGAAAGATTCCCAGCGTAACAACGCCGAGTTCTAATCAGCTTATCCGCCAGGGAACGCAATCTTATCGCGCTGCGCATATTCGGTAGTATAAGCCGGCGTTGGGTCAGACATAAACCGACGAAACTTTAAAGACCGCCATTCTATCTCTGTTCGAGATTAAACAAGAACTGCACTTTGACCGTCGCCGCCGCTCTATCTTTATTTGCCAATCAAATAGTCGCGAGAAGTTCCTTCATTTAACCAGTCCACCCGCAGAGATTCGCGTGTATATTTTTTACGCTGGGCCCACCGTGTCGGTCAAGATAACCGGCTTTCTTTGACCTTTTAGACACGACGCGCCACTATAGTGGCTTTCGCGGATGTCATCTCTCTGAACGACGCGCCACTATAGTGGCTTACTCTAGTAGCTCACTCGGTCGTCGCGTTTGAATCAAATAATCGTCTTCATATGCATTGTTTTACACTTCTTTCGTCTTCACATCGATTTACAATATACAGACTTATCTTAACAATGTAACTGTTGAATTTTTACAGGCAACGTAAATAATATCGTAACAGAGTTAATTTTTATTGAAAACGAAGAAAAGGAAACACACATAAAGCTAACTGATATTACGGGTAATGGTTCGGCAGGCACAACTATACACCTCGCTCGTCCGCAGGCAACTAACTGAAGAACAAAATTTTTGGCCTTAGGAGTCTCAAAAAAAGGCAACGCAGACAGTAGACAGTCGCACTCTCTCGCCAGATGCGACGCAGCTCATCGTACAACAATGTAATACCATAATTTAAAATATTATGTCACACGCAGGGGCAACCTTCAACAATAACTGTTAACAATATAACTGTATCTTAACAATATACAGATACTCTGTACAGTACATATCAGGACTCTGCCGTCCAGAGAAATAGCCTCGCGCAGAATTCAGCCGTACCTAAAAGGTTAATTTACAAATTATTGAAATTACGAGCTAGAGAAATGAGTTGCAAGAGAAAAAGAAGAACTTTTATCCGTAGATCATAAATAAATCAACGATGCGAACGTCGTCGCTGCTACTTGAAACAATTTGGACCACGATGGAAGAATAGAGAATAAAAAGATCGATCATCGAGAGAGGTGCTTCTTTTTAGATAATGCTATTTGACATTTAGAGCAATTTAACGACGCCCCGAAAGATGCGTTGTTGGCAACAAAACGTTGCCGGGGCAATGCAATCGTTACTGCAGAGTTAACAAAATCTCTGGCGACGTAAATGTAACCGTATATATCGTACAACAAAAATTACGTTTCTTATTAAACGAAGCGTCCATCGAATCTATAAATTACACGTTCAGTTTCCGTGCCTCGGGCCACGATATGTCCGGGCACCCGCGGATCCCACGAAGCTGGTTAATCGAGGCCCCGCCGGCGAATCGGCGCAGAGACTCGACGGTTCTGGGTCCAGGTCGGATCTATATGTTTTAAGCAATCATCGTTGCCGATATCTGGTCGCGCGCACCGGCCAGTAATCATCGGACTCATGAAATTATAATTTACGGCGTCCCGTATCTATCAGCCCCGCGTGTATCATCGGCGTCGATAGGACGATAGGACGATAGAACGACGGGGCAAGCAGCTGCATAATCTAGCCGGACGCCGAATTGGCCGCGTGCGGACGCGCATACTATGTGCATGTGCATTCGGATACTGTCTGCGCATTCGAGCCGGCGTGTTTCGTGCGTTTCGTGGTTTCCCCGCGCCCTGCCCGTCGCATTGTTCGGTTCTAGTTGCACGTGATGATAGCGGCCGGCCTCGTACCCCGATAATCTTCCGAATGTACCCATTATTTCGTTCGAATTCCGGCCGTTATCGGCGTGCCGCCGCATAAAAGAGCCGGTCTTCCCGAAATGGGGGAGCACGGAGGCACGGGGCTGCATTCTGATAGCTCGTTGCGGCGGGCCGGACCCAGATCCCCGTTATCTACGGCTCCGGATTCCGAAAAACTTGGCCTTTATCGCCGTCGTAAAGGCCGTCCCATTGACGTCCGGCCAGCGGCGACGAAGCTCCGCCGATCGCGGCTGACAATCGTCGTCCCACGCTATCTCGAATCGCGTTCGTTGCAGATCGCTCGCGAACGAATCGAATCGCGAGAACTATCCGTTTGCCGAACCGTCTCTGTCGGCTGATTTTTTTTAAACCTTTGGCTACGGGCGACTTTTTGATACGTGCCGCGCACACGGCGCGTCATAGGTCAACCGCAATCTACGCTGTCAACGACGGGCGTGTATTTTTCGGATTTACATCGAGATTAAAACGATGATAATTTCTGAAAAAAATAAAAGGGTCGATCCGGTTAAATAAAATCCCCGGAGAACGAAATTTCGAAGCTACGGCACGTTGTCTATTCGCGAATTTTCCACGGGGATTGCTCTTCGCGCGTCCGTTTCAGTTAACACGCCGAGCTGACAAAAACAGCCGGTCCTCGAAAAATCATTCGCAGAGACACGGCAGTCATCGACACTCCCGGCAACCCGCAAACGGCGCGACAAATTGTTTCACCGGGGGCACGGGGCGGGCTTCCGCGTCGCCCAGAAACTTTCCATCGAGGCGCTCGAAAAGCCGGAATTCCCTATGGCCCGGCCAAATAGTTCCGCGATTATCTAGCTTCCTGCTACGCAACAAACTGGCCGGAAGTTTTACGCGCTCGCGTATCGTTGCCGGCCGCCGTTCGACAAAGGGATTCTTTCCGGCCGCCGAGAACTTCGGGAGGACTCCGATCGGATTCGCGACCGTCCCATCGAATCGAAATCGATCGAAGAACCCCGGAGCTTCTTCGCGTCGCCGTCGATTCGCGAGATCAGACCGCGGATTCTTGATGCGAAACAAAAGTTTCTCCTGCATCGATTGCAAGCGATAGACAATCCGTTCGTTCTCGAACGAACTATCGCGATCTAATATAATCTTATTATTAGATCTTATTATTATATCTTACTATATCTCTTATTATTAGATCTTATCATTATATAAATTATAATTAGATCTTATTATTAGACGACGTACTTTCCGCCTCGAAGCGCAACGAAAATTTCACGACGTCCTTGCGAAAAGTGGACTTCGAGCTTCTTCTCTGGGTTAATTGGGCCGCGACGACCGCTTTCGAAAGTCCATAAAAATACGCCTGGAATGTCTCGAGCCACGTTTCCCCGAAGGTGTCGCTTTTCGGAGCGGTTCCCGCGTTATCGCGGCCGTTCGAAATCCCGGACACGACGCTGCGATCCGGGAAATAGACGGTGCCGGAGTTTCGGAGCGGATTCGAGCGTTTCCGCGCGGCGGAACGGGGAGCACGGGCTCGCGTTCTCGGCGGTCCCGCAATCGGTTAGCGGGAAAGTTCGATTCTAATACCCCGCAGGGTCCTGTCATCGCGGACGATTTGCCTTTTACGACGCACTCGGGCTCCTCGAAGTTCGAATGGCCGTCCTCCGTTCTCTCGCGGCGCGGCGCCGCTCAATTTAAAGATTAGCGTCACGGGAAATGGTCTAGTTTATGGCGCGGCCCCGTTGCACTTGCACCGTGTCCTCTGTTGCACGAAGAGCCGCGATTCCTTCCAGCAGCCAACGACCGGTTTAATCGTCTTCCCTATTAGTTTGTAATGGACCATCGAGCGATCCGCGCCGGTATTAACCTGCTGCAGGTCGCACCTGATCGAATAGGTCCGGGCACGAAGCTTTATACGCGACGTAAATGAGAACAGCCCTTGGGCGGAAGGCCGGTGGTTAACACTGCCGGTGACAGCTCGTGCCGGCGGCCGTTAAAACTGCACCGTGGCCGACGAAATCTGTCGATCCTATGAAATATCGTGCGATCGAAAATTCCGAAATGTCTCTTTCACCGTTTTCAGAGCTGCGGCAGGCTGATGGAACCGGTCACCGTGGCTGACCGATTGCCGCGTCTTTGCTCTCTTTTCGAGCACGATCGACTCTACAGGGTACCCCAAAAATGTCTCGCAATCCGGAAATGACGGGTTCCTCGGATCATTTGAAATAACTTCTTCCTTTACAAAAATGTTCTCCGAGGCACCGTTAACGAGTTATTAACGAAAAAGCAGTGACCAATAAGAATCGAGTACGCTTGACGCGAGGCGGCCCAGCCAACCAGCGCACGAAGCCCAGTTCCGCTCATTGGCTCGGTCGCCTCGCGCCAGCCGAGCTCGTCTCTCATTGGTCACTGTTTTTCGTTAATAACTCGTTAACGGTGCCTCGGAGAAAATTTTTTCAAAGGAAAAAGTTGCTTCAAATGACCCGAGGAACCCGCCACTTTCGGATTGCGAGACATTTTCGGGACACCCTGTATGTACTTATCGAACAAGACAAACAAGAGCAAGCTTTATTCGAAACAGGACTGCCCGGAGAGTTTCTTCCGGCATGAATAATCTATCTCGGCGAGAGCTCAGGTAACTGCTCGGCAGAGTCTGCTTCGAATCGCGAGATCTCGCGGAGTCTACGCTCGCTTCCAGCTTGAAACTCGAAACGAATCGAATCGTCCAGGGTATCGGAGATCCAAGTTCGCAGTCGAAATCTTGACTCGCGCGACCGACTCGGTAATTCGGACGGAGTCTGAGAGCCAGGGGAATCGTGTGGTTTTTCAGAGCCGAAGTGCCCTGGAAAGTGGCGGAACCCGGCGATCCCGGGCAGCGGATCCGCCGATGCCGTCCAATTACGGATAATTTAGCCCGGTTCCTCGAAAACGTTGAATAAGACCGACGGATTTCCTGCAGGCGATCCTGTATCTCCTCCGGCTCGCTCGGGAACGGGATCTTTCGTGCCGGCTCCGAGCAGGCAATATTCTCGATCAGCCCGGCTCACAAAGGCGCGTCGGGGAAAGAGAACCGGTTCGATTTCGGCGCAGTTTTCTCTCGTGGCTCGAGCCCAGCATCCAGAAGCAGCCAGTCGGCTGACAGGCTGTATTTGTAACCGGCTCAATTTCGCGCGACTTCTGGCTCCGCGGGCCGGGCCCGGGTTCCCTCGCCTCGGCCCGAAACGATTTTGCATACGAATGTTCCTGCCGCGTGTCTCTGCCGGGGACGCCGTACAAAGGACGCGCGCCACCGAGAAACGGGAAAAATTACTGTAATTTAGGGCCGAGCGCCGTTTGCGGGCACAAAGGTGATCGACGTTTCCTGTTACCGTTTCCCTTGCTGCTTCCGGGACAGTTTCCTCGAAACGTCGGTTCCTTGCCAACGGTTCGCGATGTTTCGAGTGGATGTTCGTTGATTCGCCGGTGGCTCGGGAAATATAGAAACGCGGTCTTGCGGTGCTCGGTTGATGGTTCACTCGTTGCATCGACTCGCTTCTGGAAGAATATGTTTCATCGACCGTGCATCAACCCTTGGACGGGGCGGACAGTCTCGAGCCACGGCCGAGTTCGTTCGAATCTTTACGATCGATATTCATTCGTAGACTTTTAAACCCTTTTTATCGAGAGAACGTCTCAGGAAAAATGTACAATATCAGATATTAGTAGAGCACGCCGTTTAGTCGGGCGTTCGTGGCCTGTGTCAGCATGAAACAGG